>NW_004798615.1:3003-4190 GCF_000002075.1 Aplysia californica | reverse complement strand
TGTATGTATAAAATAATATACATAAATATAGATATTATAACGATATTGTTCTGGCCATCCGCTGAGACTACAAAACAATAAAGGATCCTGATGAATCTTCTAGTGGGGACACAGACAAAAAAACAATCGCAGATTAATTAATTGAAAACTGAAACCCGACTCCACGAAAGCAGACAGTCGTAATTATAGCGCATCTGTGCAGGGGAAATGACAAGACGAACTTGGTCACTTTTTGACACCAGGCTCAGAATCACAAAGTTCTATCTGACATTTTAGACCTTTTTTGAGTTACGAAGACCGTGAGTGGGTGGTTGGCGAGTGCTCTGGTGTGGTTTGCTTCTTCTTTCATATCAAACATCTATCGTCCTTATCTCCCCTCCTTTGATTTATGTTTGTTACTCTCTTGTAACACCTCTAATCTTCTGGCGCTCATATGACCTTATGCAGTTGCGAGCGCCGTAAAACCTTTCTACTAAAACAAACAAAAGAAGACCGTGAGGTCAGGAACAAGATGATCTATTTGCTCTATCAAACTCGTAAGATTATTCGGAGTCGTCATCAAGATATTCAAAGAAACGTGTTTGAAAGAAACTTAACGTGTTAAGAAACTCCTCAAAATTTTTAATTAACGTCAAATTTCTTAAAATTAGATCTAGGTACTGAGCTCATAGGGCTTTGTTATTCTGGGAAGCGATTTGTCTGTTTCACATCTGAAACTGTGGGTGGTTGGAGGGTGCTCTGGTGTGGTTTACTCCTTCTTTCCTATCAAACATAGATCTATATCGTTCCAACTCTCCACTTTCTTTCCTATCAAACATAGATCTGTGTCCTTGGGAAATGCAGTTTACACGAACTTCCCACTTGGCTCCGTCCAATCGGAGATGGACGTTAAATTAGGAGGTCCGCCTTTTAAATAATAACCTAATAGTGTTGATAGGGCCGTTAAACTCAAAAAGAGAAAACATAGATCTATATCGTTCCAACTCTCCGCCTTCTTTCCTGTCAAACACCTATCATTCTTACCACTCCCCCCCCTTCCTTCCTTCTTCTTTGTGTTTGTTACTCTCTTGTAACACATCTAATCTTGGGCACTTATCAAACTGAAACATCTGCTGATACTTGGAGAAGGACGAAGAAGATTTCATGCTGTTTTATGTTTTCTTGTGTGTGTGTGTGTGTGTGTGTGT
>NW_004798615.1:1635-2794 GCF_000002075.1 Aplysia californica | reverse complement strand
GTGTTAATAGTTACTTTTACTTCTTCATTATTTTCTTTGCATGTCTCTTCTTGTAATGTTAGTGACATTCGTAACAGATGGTCAAACCATTTTATTCCATTTTTCTTTTTAAAAAATACAGGCATAATTCCGTGTTAATAGTTACTTTTACTTCTTCATTATTTTCTTTGCATGTCTCTTCTTGTAATGTTAGTGACATTCGTAACAGATGGTCAAACCATTTTATTCCATTTTTCTTTTTAAAAAATACAGGCATAATTCCGTGTTAATAGTTACTTTTACTTCTTCATTATTTTCTTTGCATGTCTCTTCTTGTAATGTTAAGGGTTGTGTGGAGACATTAATTAATCTCGCAAGCAAAGATTTTGCTCTGGGGATTGTTGTTTATTGTTACTTCAATATCCAAGTCTGGCACTGGTAGCACACTGTTGGTACAGATATATTGAACAGATAAGCTGTCTCTTTTGTCCATGGGGATGTTTGGATGAAGCCCACGTGGGACGCTCAATGTTAAAAACAATCAGGAAACGACAAATGCAGTTTTTGGGACACCTGAATAGACATAAGGGTCTTGAATATCTAGCTCTCACTGGCAAAATTGAGGGCAAACGAGGCAGGGGTAGGCCCAGAACAACATACTTAGGGATCCCAAACAAATGGGTAACAGCGAAAGATCAGGGAAACGTAGCTTTTTAGAGAGCATCCGAGCAAATGAATGAATGGAGAACCATGATCGTCAATGTCTGTCGCAGATCTGACACTGGATGATGATGATGTTTGGATGAGATAGGAGGGGTGCAAATGCAAGCTGGTATGAGATGGTTTTGGCTTTGAGTTCGTATTTTTATTTCTCTGTTTAAGGACCCATTTCCAGAAAGAAAAAGTGCTGACAAGATAGTTCAACTCTTTGACATGTCTTAGCTGTTTATTATTGACATTGATGTTCAGAGGACTATGGTTTCGGTTCACTTTCATAACTTCTGTTTTTGATGTGGTTATTTTTATGTCAAATTTCTAGCAGTTGTTGTTCAGTTCGGTAGCGCGATTTCGGCGGCTTTGTTGGTTTGGATAAATAATATATATGTCGTCTCTATACAGAATATCATACAGGCTTTCCGGGCTTTGGTTTGTGTCTTGCGTTATTGTGTCCATATATGTA
>NW_004798615.1:0-1535 GCF_000002075.1 Aplysia californica | reverse complement strand
GAGACAATTTTAGAGAAGAAAATTTTTCGGTCGCTACCCGGATTCGAACCCGGGACCTTTGAATGAAAGGCCAACACCTTAACCTGTAGGCCACGAGAGCCCCCATAGATGTTTGATAAGACAGAAAGAGCACCCGCCAACCATCTCTTTTCTGATCTTTTCCCCATAATATTGCAGACACTGAGGAGGAGGAGCACCCACCGACCACCCACTAACCTTGTTTCCCCATCTTTTCCCATATTTTCAGATACAGAGTTGGAGCACCCACCGACCACCCACTAACCTTGTTTCCCCATCTTTTCCCATATTTTCAGATACAGAGAAGGAGCAACCTCCAACCACCCACTAATCTCACTTTTTGTTCCCCCATCCTTTCCCGTATTTCTGACACGGAGAAATAGCACACATCTACCACCCACTAACCTTCCTCGCCCCCCCCCCCCCATCTTCTCTCATATTATTTTCAGATACAGAGAAGGAACACCCTCCAACCACCCCACTAACCTTTGTTCTCATCGTTTCCCCATATTGCAGACACGGAAAAAAAAACATCGACTGCACTAGGAAAAGGAGTCTTCAAAAACATACTGTGTTCAACAAGTGCGTTCGAGAACGGGAAAACAAAACAAAACCAGAAACGAACATTACCTACTAACCTTTTAAGGAGAAGAAAAACAAGAGGGAAAAAAAAACTCCCAGAAAACAAATTTGAAGAAAAAAAAACAAAACAAAAAAAAACAACGACAAAAAAATCGTATAGGCAACCACGCTTTCTTCTTCATTCAAGTTTCATCTTCCAAAGCCAGAGATTTTTCTCTCTCTTTATATAAAGTAATATACATATTAGGATAACGTTTCAGCTGTGATTTCATATTTATTCGACGTACATACAGCCCTGCTCCACGTTTCAAGAAAAGACGATCTCAAAATCAATTCAAGTTTTCAAAGCTTAAAAAAGCAAGTCAATATTTTTTGTAGAAAGACATCGTTTCTGAAACACTATCCCTCAATAAATCTGATAGTGTAATATGGCATGTATAATTCAACGGTCTATCCTCACGTTTTAGGCTATATAGAAAGTGGCGTCGACGTCTAAATATAGCGGTCCGAAACTGTAGTGGAAAACGATACTGTACTCATTTTGTTGAGGAGCAGGAGATTCGTATCGGAGAAGTAATTTGTTCGGTTAAAAAACTCATTTCCCCTTATTATTAAAGCGCTATCGTTTGCTGTTGTGAAATAAATCTACCAGTATCCTTATTCCACCTTCTTCGAGACCTTTCCACCTTCAGTAGCGAACTGTGGAAGAAAAAGAAAATTCTAGAAAAACTGAAGTCCATTTCTAAGTTTCGGAAAACGGGAAGTCGATTCCAAAGTTCTGGATAAAAGGAAACCGATTCCAAAGTTCTGGAAAAAAGAACTCGATTCCTAGTCGTCAACTGAACACGCTTTCTTCTCAAGACAAAGTATCGAGGAGTGGGATATCGAGAGAGACAGAACTCCCCCAGTCCGAATCCGACATGGTGTGTTTGAGC
>NW_004798614.1:112628-113481 GCF_000002075.1 Aplysia californica | reverse complement strand
GAAGGGGGTGGGGGGGGGAATAACAGAAGAAGAGAAGAGGGATAATAGTTATCGTCTATTTCTATTACCTAGCATCATCATCATCCGGTGCCTTGCCGACTGGCGTGGGCGATCATGTACCTCCACTTCACTCTGTCTTGCGTTGCAGCAGTGGTGTCTGTTGTTCTTGCTGCTATCTTCTTCTTCTTCTATCCCGTGGTTGGGGCAACCGTGGGGGCTCCACTGCATCTGAAAACCAGCTGCCGCCATCTATTTTTGTCCTCTGCTTTCTTCAGATTGTCACCCATCGTCTTTCCTGTCCACTCTGTAATGTTGTCCTCCCATCTCCTTCTGTGCCTTCCTCTCTATCTCTTTCCTTGTACGGTTCCTTGCAGGATTGTTTTGGCAAGTCCTGTGGATCTTGCTGCTATAGAGCTCATAAAAAATTATACTATGCTTATACAAACTGCCATTCTTCCCTTACCTTTGGGGGTTAAAGTTTACTTTTACCGTAGCTCTACCTGGCCCAATGAGCTGACACTAATACCCGTGACACCGTAATGTTTAAGAAATGCTGTGCTGGGATACCTATATTTTCCTTGTTGACATTTTAAGCTAAATGTGCAACTGGGAGCACACATACACACGCGAATAAAATATGCAATATACGTGTCTGTGTCTGTGCCAGTGCGTCTGTCTCTGTCTCTATCTGTGTGTCTGTGTGTCTGTGTGTCTGTGTGTCTGTCTATCTGTCTGTTTGTCTGTCCGTCTGCCTGTTTTCCTGTCGTTTGTCGTGTTTCTGTCTCAGTCCTTATGTTTCTCTTCTCTCTCTCTCTCTCTCTCTCTCTCTCTCTCTCTCTCTCTCTCTCTCTCT
>NW_004798614.1:109974-111449 GCF_000002075.1 Aplysia californica | reverse complement strand
TATCTATCTATCTATCTATCTATCTATCTATCTATCTATCTATCTATCTATCTATCTATCTGTCTATTTATCTATCTGTCTATCTATCTATCTATCTATTTTCTTTTTTTTTAGGGGAATCAAATTAGCATTTTTTTAACTATGAAAAAATAGGCTGTGAATTTTTTATGAATTTTCCAAGATGTAAAAGATGTTGAACTGATTTTAGATGTTCAAGCATATAAAAGCAATATAATGAAACTGCACTAGAACAGTTGAGATACCTTTCATATAACTTTCAGATGACCATTAAAAACTAATAAAAAATTGTCATTTCTTTCTTTTTTTCCTTTTTTTTAGGTACTTCAAACGTTTAAAGGAATGTCATTTTGTTGGTGGTTGGCGGGTGCTCTGGTGTGTTTTGTTTCTTCTTTCCTATGAAACATCTATCGTCCTTATCTCCCCTTTTTCTGTTTTATGTGTGTTACTCTCTTGTAACACCTCTAATCCTCTGACGCTCATATGACCTTATGCAGCTGCGAGCGCCGTAAAACTTCTACTGAAATTAAACTCATTTTGTCGATTTTCTAGATAAGGTACCGCAAAACTTCTAAAACAGTTAAAGTCAAAGTCCAAATTTTGAGAAAAGTGATTATTAAGTTAAACAGATATTTTTGAAGAGTAATCATACGTACTGATTTCAAACGAAAATCGTAAAAGAGAATTCCCAGAGCAAAAAAAAAAAAATGAATAAAAGAAACTTCTGTTTTTATTCTTTTAAAAGTGATTATCAAGCTACCGTACGATGAAAAAACAAATTTAAAAATAAAACAACAAAAGATAATTTCAAGCTTTGACAAGTATGACAAACTAGACTGATTGGTCTCTATAATAGGTTTAAAACAACATAAAATTTTTGCATAATGATACTGTGTGATCAGTAGCCTAGTGGTTAGCTTCTCAGACTCTTAACTGTTATATCGTGGTTCGAATTCCGTCATCACAACAGTATTAATAACAACAACAGCACTAACCTCATCAACATAAATATAAACCATAATAGCGTCATCATCATCATCATCATCATCATCATCATCATCATCATCATCATCATCATCATCATCATCATCATTATCAACAACAACAACAATAACAACAGCAAAAGCATTAAAAGCAACAACAACCACAACACCACCACCACCACCACCATCACCACAAAAACCACCAACAACAACAACAACAGATGTAGCACCATAACCACCCCGAAACTGTCCTCACCAACAGAAACACTACCACGACTATTTCACCAGCACCACCGCCAACAACAAGAACAAAAGCAACAAAAGCAACAACAACAACCACAGCAACAACACCACCAACAACAACAATAACACCAACAACGGCCACAGCATCAACAACCACCACCTAAACCACACCACAACAGCAACAACAACAACCATAACACCAACATCATCCATATGATTATCCCCCCTCCC
>NW_004798614.1:107471-109385 GCF_000002075.1 Aplysia californica | reverse complement strand
TCTCTCTCTCTCTCTCCAATGGTGCGTATTTCTTTCACCACTTGTTCTGAACTTTTTATTCTTTACCACTCCCCCCCCCCCTTACAGCCAGTGTCCGAGTAACGAGCCCAATGCGGGTAAGGGGTGGAGGGTTACCTGGGACCTACAAGACGGCGGAGTTCCACTTTCACTGGGGCAGCACGGATGACGTAGGCAGCGAGCATGCGTTGGACGGCCGGAAGTTTCCGCTAGAGGTAGGGACCAGCACGCCGGAGCGTTGTCCATAGACGTGTGATAAATTTAGACTCGTGTCTCTAAGATTTAAACAATGATTTACGATTTCTGGATTCAAAGACTCGTTCTGTTTTAAGACTGTTGCTATTTATAGACGTATTCTATTCGAAGACCGGGCTATTTTGGGACATGTGCTATTTATTTATTTATTTTTTTCATTTCTTAATTTGATTTAATGAATGCGTTTTGTACGATTCCATTGACACAACTTATATCATTTAGAACTACTGTTTTAGTACGTTGTTATGTCGGTCGCTACACTTTGGGTGTATGTCTTGTTGTGCCAATAAGCGAATAATTTTGTGTTACAACCATTATGTGCTATTTTATACACAACTTTGTACTAACTAGATTCTGTTCAAGCTTAATTGTTGTTGTTTTTTAAGTTTCAGTAAGTGTTTTACGGCACTTGCGACACAATAAGGTCATATAAGTGCCGACGAATAGACGTGTTACAAGAGAGTAACATACACAAAAAAGAAAGAGGAGAGATAGGGACGATAGATGTTTGATAGGAAAGAAGCTGCAAACCACACCAGAGCACCCATCATCCACTCACCAAGCTTAATTTTGGTCTGAGAAGCTGGAAACATTATTTTTGTTTGTCATCCAAATTTCTTTTGTCTCTTATTTTGTCCATCGGTACACTCTCAGTGTTAGACATAATCTATTTACTTTTTAAGCATGTTTAGTTGTAATAATCAAGACACAATTTGTTTTTCACAACGCTGGTCTCTTATTTCACAAGCAACGTTGTACTGACTAGACACTAGACAGGCCTAGAAACGGTCAGAGATGCTGTAAACAGCCTTTTTTATCATACAAATTTCTTTTATAAGATGTTATGTCGGTTGTTACACATCATCTATTTAATTTGGTGTGTGTCTAGTTTGAAAGCCAACAAATAAGTTTGTTTTGCAACATGTTGCTGCTTGAGTCTCAAATAGTACAAGCACGTTTGTATAGACCCGACTCTAATGGATCTAAGAAGGCTGAAACAGCCTTATTTCTTTGTCATCCAAAGTGTTATGTCCGTTGTTACACTCTCTGTGTTGGTCTCAATATGTTAAATTCTTAGGTATATCTATTTGTGACAACGAACAAATAATTTTGTTTTACATTCTAAGTCTGAAGATGCACTGAGTACTGATTAGACTTTAGCTAAGCCTATTTGTGATATGAGAAGCTTCTTTGGCATCTAAATATCTGTAGTACGTTTTTATGTTGGTCGTTACTCTCTCAGTGTTGGACCGAAACTATCTGTTTTATACATGCTTTATTGTGACAACTTTGAACTAACAAATAATATTATATTTGTTTTACAAACTGAATCTGCAGTTTTACAAAGTTTCTGCTAGACTAGACTCCAGCCAAGCCTATAAGTAGTTTAGTAGTTTGAGAAGCTGAAAAGAGACTAACTTATTTATTATCCGGATTTCTTTTGTAAATTGTTATGTCGGTTCGTTACACTCTCAGTGTTGGAATAATCTTAATTTTAAGGTATGTTTAGTTATAACAACCAATGAATAACTTTATTTTACAACCCTGATCTGCAAATTTAAAATCAGCTTTGTACTGACAAGACTCTAACCAAAAGTCTTAATCTGATCTGAGTAGCTGGAAACAACCCTTATAATATAT
>NW_004798614.1:103910-106319 GCF_000002075.1 Aplysia californica | reverse complement strand
GAAGGAAGGAAGGAAGGAAGGAAGGAAGGAAGGAAGGAAGGAAGGAAGGAAGGAACAGATAAGTGAATGAATGAATGAGCAAATAAATGGATGGATAAATGAAAGAATAGAAGAGTACGTGGATAAAAAGGTGAATCAATAACAGAATGAAGAAACGGATGAGTGAATGAATGAATACATTTACAACTCTAACACACGTCTGTTACATTATGATACGTTTCCCAGATGCACATTGTGAATTTCGCGGAGAAGTACGGTGACGTCAAAACAGCGATGTCTAAGCCTGACGGTCTGGCCGTCCTAGGAGTCTTTTTCCAGGTAAATTGTGTTCTGGTAGTGATATAACATATGCAGACACGTACACACATATACAAGCATGTAGACACAAACACACACACACACAGACACACAGACACACTCACGCATGTGTGCACCCACACATAATTACACACACACACACACACACACACACACACACACACACACACTTACACACACAGCAAAACAAAACACAGCAAAACGACAAAAACAGACAAATAGACCTGATAAAAAATACCACTCCCCCCCCTCCCCCACCAAACCCGTTCAATTTATCTATCTGCACGTAAATTTGAACAAAGCTGAGGATTTTCAATTCAAACGTGAAGTTGGTCCTGTTGTATGGATGTGAGGCATGGAACGCCTCACAGACTTGTATAAAGAGGATCCAGGTATTCTTGAACAGGTGTCTAAGAAAGTTACTGAGGATCAGATGGACAGACAGGGTCTCCAATGAGGAAGTGTTAAGGAAAACAAGACAGATCCCAGTCAGAGATGAGGTAGGAAGAAGGCGGTGGCAATGGATTGGACATACTCTCAGGAAGTCAGGCAGCTGCATAGCAAAGAAAGTTTTGAATTGGAACTCACAGAGGGGAAAACTTCGTGGAACCTTGAGAAGAATCACAGAAATCGATGTACAGAAAAGTGGGAAGACATGGAATAACATCAAGAGGCTAGCCCAGGATAGATAAAAGTGAAGGGTGTTTGTCCGTGGCCTATACCCCGGTGCAGGGTGAGAAAGGCAATGATGATGATGATGACGTAAATTTGAAACTGTCTAAGACGGCTACCCATTGTCGAGGAGAAACTTAAAACAGGTGACCATCTTGTACAGTGTCGTTATGAAGAAATGGGAGGTGTCCGTTTGTACATAATATGATTGTCTTAAACAGGTGACCGTTAAAGAAAGTTCAACTGTACTTCCCTCTCGTATATCTCCCTGTAGGTTAGCGACAAAGACAACGCAGAATTCGCCTCAGTGGATGCAGCTCTACGGCACGTTCACAAAGCAGGTACGTTTATAGAGCGGTCAAAAATTCGTGGCGCAACTAATCCTCGAATATCTCTTTAACTTGTGAATCAATGCCACCCGTACTTTGCACAACAGTTTGAATCAATTTGTCTTAATTTATTCATAATTTTCAACTACAACTGTGATTAGATTAAATAAGTTTTCTTCATAAATCTTTATGAAATACTATATATCTCCGCCTCGCAAAAACTAAGATTGTGTTAACAGCACTTCCTGCTTCTCACAAACATTTTGCATACGCATATTATGGGCTATGTAAAGCTCACCAATGACACTTTTTAGGGGCAACATTTTTTACCAGAAATTAATTTTATAGTGAACAGTTTTGGAGCACTAAAGGTTCTCAAAAACATGCAATCAATATGATTAATGTCGCGATTAGAAAAAAAATGGCGGACATGCTTTTAAAAGCATTGTTGCCCCTGCTGTAAACCTTTAAAAATCTGTAGAAACTCCTTAAATTTTATATTAGTATTTATTAAGGAATTTTATAGAATACAGCTAACAGGTGTTTACAAAAATATTGATCTGGTCGGTAAGACAAATTGACACAAGTCATTGTGCAAAAGCTAGAGAGTCCAATTTTGATAATTGAGGAAATATTTGACAAGAAGTTGCGCCACGAAATTTAGACTGCACTAAAGTTTCGTTTAGTTCAGCAAGGTGCGTCTTTGGTTAGGCTCGCAGACTTGCAATCGTACAGTCGTGGGCTCGAATCCGGAAGTTGTGTTTTAGACAGACTCTTTACACGAATTTTCCTCACTTCACCCACGTGGGAATTGGTACCCGGATAGTAGACAACGAAAGATCTTGTCAGTTTATTAGTGTCTGAGTGCCTCCAGTTACCAGCTTGCCCCGTAGTATGCTTCTTGGAAGCTGAGAATGTTTCTGAGTGTTCTAGGGTCTGCTGGGGAAGTAATAATAATTGTAAAATGAATATCACATGTTACAAAATGTGGGTGTGCACGATATAAATGCTATTGGTAGTAGTAATAGTAGTAGTATTAGTAGTAGTAGTAGTAGTAGTAGTAGTAGTAGTAGTAGTAGTAGTAGTAGTA
>NW_004798614.1:85749-102751 GCF_000002075.1 Aplysia californica | reverse complement strand
AGGAGGAGGAGGAGGAGGAGGAGGAGGTGTGGGGAGGGGGAGGAGAAGGAGGAATCAGAGTGTGGGGATGAGGACGAGAAGGAGAAGGAGCAGGAGGAAGAGGAAGAGGAAGCAGGGTGTGGGGAAGAGGGAAGGAGGGTTTAGGGAGGAGGAAAGGAGGGTAGTGGAGGAGGGGAGGGGGGGGATAAATTAATCGCTGGTCGCTGACATGCCTAACCAGGCAATGTTGACCTCGGGTCACTCTGGCAGTGCGCAAGGTTTACAGGTCTCAGTTGACCTGAATACTTCTGACGGCTGGCGGATTTTGGCTGTTTTCTTGGCTGACATTAATTTGTTACCATGGCTCCTGGGTGTCTCTATGGTCTGTTTTGTTGGGTAGTTGGGATTTTTTTTTTTTTTTTTTTTTTTTTTTTTTTGGGGGGGGGGGGGTGTGGGGGGGGGTTTGGGGGGGTTGGTCTGTGTGTGTGTGTGTGCGTGTGTGCGTGTGTGTGTATGTGTGAGTGTGTTTTCTTATGGATTGTTTTTGTGTTTTGTGTTGTTTGTTTTTGTTATTGCTTTTGTTTTGTTTTTTCTTTTGTTTTTTCTTTGGTTTTTTTGGCATTGTTTTAAGTAAATTTTCTTTAAATTGTTTGGTTGGTACTTTTATTTTGTTGGGACAGGTGATGTCGGAATGGAGGGGGGAGGGAGGAGGGAACAAAATTAACAGGGGAGAATTGGGTGGGCAGTTAGTAAGGCAAGATTGAGAAAATGAGCAGGTGTGTGCAGCAAGTAAGGCAAAAATTTAGAGATCAGTATATTTACAGAGAGTGGGTGGTTGGCGAGTGCTCTGGTGTGGTTTGCTCTTTTTTTCCTATCACTCATTCTTATCTCTTGTTGTGTTTATTATTACTCTTTGTTTAATAACACCTATAGTATTTGACACTTTTATGACCTAATTGTGTAACAAGTGCCGTTAAATACTTATTAAAACAAATTATTACAGAGAGAGAGAGGGGGGGTGGGGGGCTCGTTGTCCAGATGTTACGGTGTTCATCTCTCTCTCAATACGTTTTAGGTTCGAAACCTGACAACGACGGAGAGTGTTCTTCTCTCATCTAAAATGTTCCCCTTTCACCTCCTTTCCTGCTCCCTAACCTTGTTTTGTCGTCTGCTTTCGTCTCCTTTTTCTGCCCCCACCCCACCTCCTCTGGGATCCTGACTCTTTCTGCAGCCTTTCTACTGCTTCTCCTTGGCTCCTCCTTATCTTTGCGTAGGTAACATTTAACACCTATACTTCTCAGATAAGGGCAAAAAAACTCTGAGGTTCCGAGTGCAAGTTGCTCACGTTAAAGATCCCTTGGTTAAAAATCGACAAGAGTAGGCTTCGGCCTCCACCAGAGCAAAATTCAAAATTTATTTCTACCAAAACTAACAATAATTATTAATGTTTCCCGCGCGCTCAAATAACCTTATGCAGTTGCGAGCGCAGTAAAATAATTACGGCACCAAACAACAAACAAGAGAACGTAAATCCAAGTGAATAACTCAATGTATAACATATTATCTCTCTCTATTTTCCCCGTAGGTGAACACAACCTTGTAGACAACTTCCGGTTGAGAAATCTGCTTCCCGAGGACACCGCCCGGTTCTGGCGATACCAGGGCTCTCTGACCACGCCCCATTGCTACGAGTCAGTCACGTGGACGGTGTTTGCGCAGCCGCAGAAGATTTCGAAGACTCAGGTAAGATTTTTTTACAACTGTTTTATAAGTCAACACTCTGGCCACCGTAATAAATCGTTTGACAATTGTTTTATCATTCAACACTCTGGCATCGTTTGACCATTGTTTTATCATTCAACACCTTGGTATCGTTTGACCATTGTTTTATCATTCAACACCCTGCTGGAAAGATATATCGTTTGACCATTGTTTTATTAGTCAAAACTCTGATAGACATAATAAAATAAGTCATTTCGACAGCTTGGGGTGAAGAGTAATTAAAAGTAAGCGTATATATGAGTTCATTGCCCCTGTCAACACTATGGGGTTATTCAAGATGTCGAACCTCCGAATTTAACATCTATTCCCTATACAACAGAGCCAAATTGGCTGAGAGCTTTTCAGGCCCCCACAAAATGACCCGAGTTCAAGACCACCCAAGTCCCCCTTGCTCTCTACCGTTCTCCACCCCTTCCCATCTTCCTCCCCTCATCCCTCCATTATCTCCCTCTCCTTAATTCCCCCATTTCTCTCTCCCCCGCCCCTATCTTCCCTCCTCTATCCCCGTCCCTTACCCCACCTACCACTTTCTCTATCCCCTCCCCCCGCTCTATTCAACCCCCACCCACCCAGTTCCATCTTTTCTCTGACCCCTCCTCCTCTCCACACCATCCCTTTGTCTTCACGACTGGTACCACAGAGTTTTCTCCTCAACAGCTGGAGACTCTCCGATCCCTTCTCTTTGAGGAAGGTCACGAGGTCACGAACAGAGGCCCGGGTCACCACAACTCCCCAGCGCGACTCGTGGACAACTGGAGACCTCTACAACCTGTCAACGGCAGGCTGGTGAGGCGGAGTTTCCCCATCAGCCCCGCCCCAAGCCCCGCCCAGCTCCACGTAACGCCTGACGCCAAAACGTCAGACCAGGACGACTCGAACAAGACGCCGGACAATTCTCCTGCCCAAACGGCGCCAGACGTCGGAACAGCGTCCTCCGCCAACCAGGCCGAGACTATTTCTGCTCTCCGACAAAAAATCCTCAGCATAGAGCGTCAAATGAACGTTGCAACGGCAGGCCAGCCTCTCGTGACCAATATGACGTCACCACTCGTGGATACCAGCTCATCTGTGGCTCTTCCTTCTGCTCAAATGGGATTCAACACGGCATCGTCGACAGGCACGAACCAAGCCATCCCGGCCTCTACGTCTAACATATTGAGAATGACAAATGGGAATTTCCCCAAACAAGTTCCCCAGATTGACAATTTCAGCCGTCTCCCCGTGCTGCCTAATACAGGTTCGGTACCCGAGAACTCTGTACAAATGATGAACGGGAGAAGCACGAACGATGTTCTTGTTCCGAGAAACAACGTCGTCGCCTCACCTGCCGCCTCCCCTACCTTGTATTCCCCCCTAGCAACGCAGCGAAGTGGCGTATTACAAGGACCTCTGGCTTTGCCTCAGACTATGTCTCTCCCGAACGACAACCTCGGGTTACGGGCTAACCCACAAGTTTCGGCCAACCAGCCAGCGGCTATGCCTCGTCAACAAACTCAGCAGCACACAGGTATGCAAGGCTCAGGTCAGATGCAACCAGCCTACGCTCAAGCTCGACTCAATAACCCTCTCAGTTCCCAGAGATTGGTTGGAAACGTCGTCAACCTCGGCAACGGCAACAACTATCAAGGCAACAGCATCGGTAACAACAATAATACTAGCAGCAGCAACAACATTTTAAAGGCGAGGACTCTCCAGCAGAACTCGCTACCCAGCGTCCAGCAATACAACCTCCAGCAGTCAGCTCTGTTGACAGGTCAGAAAGGAGCCCCACCCCTCAGTCAAGCAGCCCCCTCCCTCAGTCCTAGCTCTGACCTCCTCCCACCTCAGCAGTCACTCACACAATACATCCTACAGCAGAAACAGAGACAGCTACAACTGCAACTACAGGAACAGCAGAAGCAGCAACAACAACAACAGCAGCAACAGCAACAGCAACAGCAGCTCCAGCAAAGATTGCAACAGCAAGCTCTTCTTGACCAACAGCAGAAACAGCAGCAGCAGCAGATTCAGATCGGTCAGCGTCCAATGGGGTTTATGGTCAAACAACAGCAGCAACAGCAACAGAATCAGGGAAGTGTTCTCTCACCCAGCTTACCCAGATTGGGACAGCCCTCTGTACTCCGAAGTATGCCCCCTGTTGTCAGACAACAACAGAAGACGCCGCTGTATCCTCAGACACAGAGCAACATGTACCCACTACAGCTCCAACGACAACAACAACAACAGCAGCAGCAACAAGGAATTAATAAATCTATGCACCCACAGCAGTTGCGAACCATCCTCCACCGACTCTCCTCCATGAACCGCGTCAACACCAAACTGACACCCATCACATCTGGGGCTGCAAGGATTCCAACGCAGCGTATCTCTGACCTCAACTCTGTCAATCCTCAAGCCACGCCCACCTCTCCTGGGAGGGCAGCCTACGTCCTTAGACGCCCTGGGACCAATGGGATGCAAGTTATGTATCGCTCCAATCCGGCTTCTCAAAGGCTACATTTGCCCCGCCCCGCGGCAACTTCTGTTTCAAGAGTGATTGGACCAGCATCGAGGAGTGTGGCTTCTTCACCATCAGCGATGAGTTTCGCCCACCCACAACCACAGCAAGCTCAGCCTCAGGGCGCTTCGATGCCCCGTTACACTGACGTCACAGCAATGGAGAGAGGAGGCGGGGTTGGAGGAGGAGCCACGGCCTTGCGAAGCTCCAATCGTAACTTGAATGCGGCTAGGGGTAGGAATATGATTCTACGAGCAGACAAAGGCGTGACTGAGGAAGTACCTCACGTCTTTCTGCACCGGCTCCAACAACCAGTGCGTATCCGCAGACCTTTCTACGAGCGACTCTACAACTGGCAACAAAAGAAGCCGTCGTCATCACCTTCCTTACCATCATCCCGATTAAGACAACAGCTTTTATCGTTACACCCCAATGCGGGGGAACTCACTGAATTTCGATAGACGATTTTTCATTATTAAATAAGCGGTAAAACATTGACCTCCCCCCCCCCTCTCCCCCCAAAAAAATTGGAAAAGAAAATCAACTTCAATTCTGCAAACTGTAAAAAGACGAAATGCGAGAAAACTCAACGATTCATTTTCTAAGACATTGGTGATTTCTGATTTCTTCAACTGACTTGACGAACTGCTCACCAACTTCACTGCTGGTTAAAGACCAAAGGAAGAAAAGTTCAAGGTTCAAAGTTCGAAGTGAGAGTGTGAACTGTATTCCAGAAAGCGTTTCTAGATCTCACGAGATGTCAGTAAAACTGAGTTTGTCTCCGTCAGACTAGGTAGGCGAGGAAACGACAACTCAGAGTGACGTGATAATAATATAGGGGAGACAAAGCCAGTCTCGATGTCCAGAGCTCCAGGGGTCAGACGAGTGGTCAACTGTGGGCGAGGTCAGCACATTATCATGCAGAGCAAGCGAGTGATGTATTCAGATTCTGTATTCATTATCAACCAGCCGAGTAACCTTATGAGTTAATCGCCCCTGTTTGTCCGATTCGCTGACTTGCTGTGGCAGTTACTACTTCTCATTTGTGTTGGTATTAGCCTGAACATTTTTTTTTGAGTTTTTTTTTTTTTTCCACATATCATGAATATTTTTGTATTCCCTCTCTCCTGGGCTGTAGGCAATGTTTCGTGGGTTTTTGTTGTTTTTTTGTTTTTGTTTGTTTTTGTTGTTTTTGTCTGTTTTTGTTGTTTTTGTTTGTTTTTTTGTAGTAGTTTTTTATGCTCCAATTGTTGTTGTTGCTGTTATTGTTGTTGTTGTTGTTGGTGTTGACGTTTTTGCTTTTGTTGTTGTTGTTGTTGTTGTTGTTGTTGTTGTTGTTGTTGTTGTTGTTGTTGTTGTTGTTGCTGTTGCTGTCATTGTTGCTGCTGCTAGGATGATGATGATAATACCTGATTCAAACTCATACGAAACGGTGTGGATTCCTGTATTTTTACCTTTAACTGCATTTCCCATTCTCTGCTTAGCACCGTAGTTCCCTTAGTCTAGCAACTTTTAATAATATTCTCTGCTATAATAATTGTCATAATATAAAATATTTGTCGCTGCTTTATTTATTCTGCGTCACATCTTTTATTTGTTTTTGTTTGTCAGCGTTACTTTATCGTGGTCTTTGTTACTGTTCAAAAGTTATAGAGCAGTTGTTTCTTTTTTTAATGATCCAAATGTTCTTTCTTCTGTGGCAGCTTGGCATGCCAGCTATAATTTTGTTAAAACGTATACCAATTCTAAGATTAAAAAGCTGTAGAAAAGCTTGTGAATTGTATGCTTATATAACACATAGGATCCAAATTAAAATGTATGTTTGATTCTTGAAAAACTGATAAAATATAAGATACTATTATGTTTGTGTTACAATTTCTGATTTTTTTAGACGTTATCCTTCTAAAACTTAATGCAATTGTTTGTTTTTTTCTTTCCGATTTCTTCATTTCTTGAATAATGTGCTCTCTGTGTCACTTAATTCCTCTAGTTTGATCATTGCTAGCTGCATCATTTGAACAAAGTGGTTGCCTTCAAGATTAGACGTCAATAAAAATATCTCAGTGAAATATCATTGTGCCTTCTCTGAGTTTTTAGTTTTGATAATATGTGTCAAGACGAGGTGGAATCAGACGATCGTCATTTTTTTTTTTAGCATAAAGAGTTTAGGTATAACCTCAATACCTGATTATTTGTCTTGCTTTTGATGGAAAAAAGTTCCCTTTATCTTGAAAAGAAGTCGACGTATTCGCGATTGAAGGAAGTGGGGGTTGCCCAATGTCAGAGGCAAACTCAGCCAGAAAACGGCTGCCAACGTTTGGTGGTTTCCAAAGCTGTAGTGACCTTGGAAAATGCAAATTTACACGTGCTGTAAAATTCTATTCAGAAATATATTTTAATGGACATAAAAGACGCTGAGCCAAGAAAATAAAAACTAATAAAAATTGCCCAAAGTGCGAAAAGGGTCGATTTCACTACTTCGACAAGCGCCTGATTTCACCATGATATCACACATTTTATTATAGTACGAGCATGTTCACCTTGATGTCGGGAAACTGGAAAGGTTTCCTCCTCTTCTGACTTTTTAAATTGGCCTAAGAGCTTTTTACGCCCCCATCGACATAGTTTTTGTGCCTAGTGGTTAGGCTCTCGGACTCGCAACCGTAAGGTCGTGGGTTCGAATCCCGTCGGGGGCTCGACGTTGTGTCCTTGGGAAAGGCACTTTACACATATTTTCCTCACTTCACCCACGTGGGAATGGGTACCCGGCTATAGACAGCGAAAGATCTTGTCAGTTTGTTAGTGTTTGAGCGCTTAATCAGCTGCTTGCACTGTATGCTTCCCGGGAAGCTGAGAATGTGTCGGAGTGTTCTATGGTCTGCTGGGGTAATAATATAGTGTAAAGCGCATAGAGCCTGCTGTTGAGCGGGGATATGCGCTATACAAATGCTATTTATTATTATTGTCATGCAGAAGATATGGGCTACTTTCACCGTGCACATCAGGGCCAGTCCGGGCTGAGAGGTTTCCAACGCTCCAGTAAAAAGGCCGAGATCCCTGAGGAAAAAAAACTACTATCCCCACTCGGGAATTAAACTAGGGTCTTCTGTGAGCAACGATGAAGAGCCCAACCACTGCTCCAAAGGTGCTGCTTCCTCCTCTTCTCGCTTTGAGTTAATTAGAGCAAAGAGAAGCATGTCAATGTGGCAATGTTCTTGTGGTGCTTGAAAACAAAGGTGGGAAAGAAGTGTGTATAATATTTATTACACCCTTATCAATATAACTAAATTATTCAAGAAGAGGGACCTCCGAAATCAGTGTCCGTCTCCGGTTGGACCGAGTTGAGCATCTCGAAATTTCCACGAAACAGCCCATCTCAAGTCCGTCCAGTCTGGGTTTCTGACCCGAGCTATCCTCTCCTTAGTCCAGCATGATACCAACTGGGCTAAAGGAGAAAAATTATATAGGCAGAAACAAGTGAAAGAAAGGCAGGAAGAAGGACTTACTTTTTTTAGCGCCCTCCAACCATCCACCTACTGTCTCTTTTTTTTCCATTTTCTCTCCTTCCTTTATTTAAATTGGTATTTTTACTCTAAACAAGAAGCCTGGTGGTTTGGAGGATTAGTCATTTTTCCTCTTTAATTTAACGTTTTAGAAAAGCCATTACCAAGTGACTTTGAGTAAAAAGCAGCACATCGTCGCAAATGACGGGTCAAATAGTAGAGAAGAAAAATCTAGACAAAGGAAAACAACAGAGTGAAAGGAGTAGGACTTCCCAGTTGCGAATTCCACTTTACCTAACTTTTCTGATAGTTTGTTATGGTGAGTGTTTTACGGCGCTCGCCGGTTTCGAACCCGGGACGTATTGAATGATAGGCGAACACTGTAACCTCTAGACTACGAGAGCCCCTTGATGGTGAGATTGTTGCACTGGGCATTTACAAAATATTATGGCATTGAACAAAAAGCACAGAAGTGTTATAAATGTAGCACATGATAGGCAAAATAAATGGAAACCGTTCTTCGCGTAAAAAGGAATCGGAACATTTTCACGTAGAACCAAACCAAAGATAGTACATAACAAGATGGTCCACTCAGCCAAAAAAGTGTCCGCCGGAAGTCCACGCTTTCTTCAGATGGCGCTGCAGTCTGTTTTGAAGCTCTCTTTCGTTTTTCCAGAAGAAGAATAGGAATAGCACCTTTTGCGTGCGCAGATCGACTGCTGTTCATCAGCAGTTCGGGTTCGTTCAGTGCGGAGTTTTAGGGTTTTTTAAAATTTTAATGACCTCTCGCCTTTCATTCTAAAGTCAGATTAAACAAAGAAAACAATCACCCCTTTCTCCGGAAAAGGTTTTTTGTCCGCGTAACCATTTTAAAAAAGCGTGCTTCCGAAATTTATTTAAAAACTTGCCAGTTTCACTTTGATTTTTAACACAAATAGGGTAACTGTGTTCGCAGAGGGTGCGCATTTGCGAAGAGGGCGCCACGAATTTTGAGGACACTTTTTTAATTGGCTCAAAGAGAGGAGTGGCCCCTCTTGTTATGTAGACTCTTTGACTAAACCAAAGATAGTAAATAACAAGATGGGCCACTCAGCCAAAAAAGTGTCCGCAGGAAGTATGCGCTTTGCTTCAGATGGCGCTGCAGTCTGTTTTGAAGCTCTCTTTCGTTTTTCCAGAAGAAGAATAGGAATAGCACCTTTTGCGTGCGCAGATCGACTGCTGTTCATCAGCAGTTCGGGTTCGTTCAGTACGGAGTTTTAGTTTTTTTAAATTTTAATGACCTCTTGCCTTTCATTCTAAAGTCTAATTAAACGAAGAAAACAATCACCCTTTCTTCCGGAAGAGGTTTTTTGTCAGCGTAACCATTTTAAAAAAGCGTTCTTCCGAAATTCATTCAAAAACTTGCTAGTTTCACTTTGATTTTTTAAACTCAAGTAGGATAACTCTGTTCGCTAAAGGTGCGCTTTTGCGAAGAGGGCGCCACCGAATTTTGAGGACATTTTTTTAATTGGCTCAAAGAGAGAAGTGGCCCCTCTTGTCATGTAGACTCTTTGACTAAACGCAGGAATCGGTTCCAGAATCGATTCTTCTCCCTGCTGTAAGTCAAGTTAGGGCCATGTTTGGGTTGGGGCTTCAAATGTTTTCGTTATAAGATTGTGGGTCTGGCCATTTGCAAATGGTATTTAACAAAAGAAAAACACAGACTCATTATACAAGGACGTCAATGGAATAAAATTCAGGCGTGATACCACCACACCCGCCAACTTTTCCTCTCTTTCTTCAGTTTCCTCAAAATTTAATAGTTTGGGGGTAGTTGGCGGGTGCTCTGGTGTGGTTACTTCATCTTTTCTATCAAATATCTATCGTCCTGATCTCTCCTCCTTCTTAATAGTGTTTGTTACTCTTGTAACACCCTTTAATCTTCGGCAATTGAATGACCTTATTGTGTTGTAGGTACTGTAAAACTCTAACTAAAACTATACTTTAAAACACTGAGAACTTAATTTAAGATGCTACAATTTGATTATTATACACCTACAGTAGAGATGCCAACCGCAGCTACGAGTGAATTTCTTTAGACATTAGAGATTATGTTACATATTCTTGTTGGGTGGGGGAGAGGTCTCGTGGCATAGAGGTTAAGGTGTTCGCCTCTCATTCAATAAGTCCAGGGTTCGAATCCGGAAAATGTTCTTCTCTAAAATGGTATCCTTTTACCTTCTTTCCTGCTCTCTAGCAAGGTTCTATCGTCTGATTTCGTCCCCACTTTCTGCCCCTATCCCATCACCTCCTTTGCCCCTTCCTCTGGGCTCCTTATTCTTTCTGCAGCCTCTCTACTACTATTCTTTGGCTCCTTCTTACTGCTGTCTTTCAGCTACAACCCTGATCGTATAGTAGGGACGATCTAAACCTAGTCTTCTGGGGCAAGGGCGAAAAATATGTGTGCAAGTTACGCACGTTAAAGATCCCTTGGTGGTCCAAAATCGAAAAGAGTAGGCTTCGGCCGCCACTGTGGCAAAATTCAAAATTTCCAACCAAGTGAAAAATGTTAATGTGTCCTGCACGCTCATGTGACATTATGTAGTTGTGAGAGCCGTAAAACGCTTACCAAAAACAGATAAATTATATTATTAGATAAATTATATTATTATATATTTTGTTGTTATGACAGCAGTGTGGGTAGGCTAGGCCTCCTGAATGGCAGGAGATGAAACTCGGGGATTGCATTGTAAAAGAGCAGTTAATTCTCAAACGGAGGATTGAGCTGGTTTCAGTCTGGAATAGAAAAAAAAGCATTTTCTGTGTTCTTTCTTTTCTGTTGATGAGTTTCCTAATGTCTGTCTGTCTGTCTGTCTGTCTGTCTGTCTGTCTGTCTGTCTGTCTGTCTGTCTGTCTCTCCTCTCTCTCTCCTCTCTCTTATTCTCTCTCTCCTCTCTCTCGTCTCTCTTATTCTATCTATCTATTTATCTATCTATCTATCTGTCTATATTCTATCAATCTATCTATCTATCTATCTATGTATCTATGTATCTATGTATCTATGTATCTATCTATCTATCTATCTATCTATCTATCTATCTCTCTCTCTCTCTCTCTCTCTCTCTCTCTCTCTCTCTCTCTCTCTCTCTCTCTCTCTCTCTCTCGTGTTAAAAAGAAAATACTCAAAATCTATGTCATGTGAGAAAATACTGAAATACAATTTATGAGCCATTGAGAAATCAATCACGTCAGAACAGGAATTTTTTCAAAGACGGAAAAACTTTTTTTTTTTTCAAAATTACATAAGCATACAAAATACTGTCTTGAAACAATGAACAATTTATGTTATAAAAAAGCATGAAATAAAAATACAGAGAACTTTTGAAACTGTACGTACGTAAACCAAGAACAGTGTTTGTAATATCGTCTAACATTGTGTCACGGCACGGTGGGATCAGTCAACTTTTGGGCACATGGACAAGTTGGCGAGGGCTCTCGTGGCCTAGAGGTTAAGGTGTTGGCCTCTCATTCAAAGGTCCCGGATTCGATTCGGGTAGCGACCAAAAAAATTTTCTTCTCTAAATTTGTCTCCTTTCACCTCATTTTCTGCTCTCTATCAATATTCTGTCGTCTGCTTTCGTCTCCTCTTTCTGCCCCCACCCCCTCTCCTCCTTTGCCCCTTCCTCTGGGCTCCTGATTCTTTCTGCAGCCTTTCTACTGCTACTCCTTCGCTTCTTCTTACTGCTGTCTTTCAGACACACCCCTGATCTTCTGGGAGGAAAGATCTACACCTAGCCTTCTCGGACAAGGGCGAAAAATCTCGGAGGGCCCGTGTGCAAGTTTCGCAAGTTAAAAGATCCCTTGGTGGTCTAAAATCGATAAGAGTAGGCTTCGGCCGCAACCCGGGCAAAATTCAAAATTTCCTACCAACTGAAAATATTAGGTGTGTCCCGCGCGCTCATATGACATTATGCAGTTGCGAGCGCCGTAAAACACTTTCCAAAAAAACCCCAAAAAAAACAGGACAAGTTGGTATTGGCTTGTTTATTTGTCTTGTTTTTCATGAAAAATGTACTCATCTATCTTGAATAGAAAACAACATGTTTATTGCATGAAGGAAGTGGGGTTTCACCGGTGAAATTAGCGAGAAAATGGCGGCCAAATTTGAGTGGGGCTCTCGTGGCCTAGAGGTTAAGGTGTTGGCCTCTCATTCAAAGGTCCCGGGTTCGAATCCGGGTAGCGACCAAAAAATTTTCTTCTCTAAAATTGTCTCCTTTCACCTCCTTTCCTGCTCTCTAGCAATGTTCTGTTGTCTGCTTTCATTTCCACTTTCTGCCCCCACCCCCTCACCTCCTTTGCCCCTTCCTCTGGACTCCTGACTCTTTCTGTTGCCTTTCTACTGCTACTCCTTGGCCCCTCCTTACTGCTGTCTTTCTGCCACACCCCTGATCTTCTGGGAGGAAAGATCTACACCTAGCCTTCTCGGACAAGGGCGAAAAATCTCGGAGGGCCCGTGTGCAAGTTACGCACGTTAAAGATCCCTTGGTGGTCTAAAATCGATAAGAGTAGGCTTCGGCCGCAACCCGGGCAAAATTCAAAATTTCCTACCAACTGAAAATATTAGGTGTGTCCCGCGCGCTCATATGACATTATGCAGTTGCGAGCGCCGTAAAACACTTTCCAAAAAAACCCCAAAAAAAACAGGACAAGTTGGTATTGGCTTGTTTATTTGTCTTGTTTTTCATGAAAAATGTACTCATCTATCTTGAATAGAAAACAACATGTTTATTGCATGAAGGAAGTGGGGTTTCACCGGTGAAATTAGCGAGAAAATGGCGGCCAAATTTGAGTGGGGCTCTCGTGGCCTAGAGGTTAAGGTGTTGGCCTCTCATTCAAAGGTCCCGGGTTCGAATCCGGGTAGCGACCAAAAAATTTTCTTCTCTAAAATTGTCTCCTTTCACCTCCTTTCCTGCTCTCTAGCAATGTTCTGTTGTCTGCTTTCATTTCCACTTTCTGCCCCCACCCCCTCACCTCCTTTGCCCCTTCCTCTGGACTCCTGACTCTTTCTGTTGCCTTTCTACTGCTACTCCTTGGCCCCTCCTTACTGCTGTCTTTCTGCCACACCCCTGATCTTCTGGGAGGAAAGATCTACACCTAGCCTTCTCGGACAAGGGCGAAAAATCTCGGAGGGCCCGTGTGCAAGTTACGCACGTTAAAGATCCCTTGGTGGTCTAAAATCGATAAGAGTAGGCTTCGGCCGCCACCCGGGCAAAATTCCAAATTTCCTACCAACTGAAAATATTAGGTGTGTCCCGCGCGCTCATATGACCTATGCAGTTGCGAGCGCCGTAAAACACTTTACAAAAACAAACAAAACAAATTTGAGTGACTTCCGAAGCTTGAGAGTCCTCGAAAAAAACACATTTACAGTTTTATTTCTTTTTGATTTATATTCTGCAGTAAAAATCCACACAGAAAGGTTTTGAACGAAAAGAAAAGAAAAAATTGAAAAAATAAAATTGCCCAACAGCAAGGAATTCGTCGGTTGCTGAATTCATTATTTTGACAAGGGCCTGAAATTCATCAGTAAGTCACATAAATAATGTAAAATCTGGTTAAATATTCACGAACAATAAAAAAATATATATATTATTATATACATATATACGTCTAAAGACCTGTTTTTACTAATTTCATTGTTAAAAAAATGTATAAAACTTCGTCGAGAAAAAAAATTTAGAGTTTTAGAAATCTTCCTTTTATGTGTATAAATAACTTTCATTAATCTAAAAATAGAAAGCATGTCGCACCCCATACAGCCCGGGTTGGTCCTGAAAGGAAAGCCCGCATGCAGCAGCCCGCCTCATAATTGATTTAAATTGTACAAGAGGTGTGGAAAAGCTTCACAACTGTATCACAGACACCGGAATGTGTTGATCGGGGTGTAAAAATGCATGATCATTCATTCAGGCAAGGCGCAGGGGCTTAAAATCTCACCAGATGAGAACTATGAATACATTAGAGCTATCGCATCTTTATGGTATTACGGCGTGGTGGAACAGGCTCTCGTCAATTTTGTTTATATGTGGAGTTATTGGAACCATTATAAAGCTTGTACATCAGTCTTGCTTGTGATAAAAAAAAACTAACCATCTATCTTGAATTGAAGTCGAGATATTTGCAACTGAAGGAGGTGGGGGTCGCCTGATTTCAGAGGTAAAATTAGCAAGAAAATGCCCGCCTCTTGTTTTACATAGCTTGAGAGACCTTAGAAACAAACAATTTACATATTTGTGCCTTTTATCAACTTTTTTTTCCACTGAAATTGTCACTGAAATGTGTTTTTCATTGGATACAAAAGGCGTTGAACCAAAGAACAAAAATTTGAAAAAAATTATAAAATCAGCACGAAAAGGCCGATTTCTCAGATTTCATTATTTTGACAAGCGCCTAATTCCACCACACTGTCTCACTATGGTATTATATAATAACGCCCTGTGAAAACAGGTGAAGGCACTCAGTATAAAGAAATGGAATTCCTGTATCACCACATCATTGTGTTGGTAGTTAAAGGAATGAAAGGCGAGCATACAAATGTGAGGCATTGGGGTGGAATCAGGCTCTCGTCAAAATAATGAAATCGAAGAAAACAGCAGTTTTCTCCGTGCTTAGCAATTTTTATCAAATTTTTTTTTCGCTCAACACCTTTAATGTCTATTTACAAACACATTCCTTTAAGGATTTCACCGAAAACGTTGATTAAAGGTACAAAAATATAAATTTACAGTTTCCATGGACTCTCCAGCTTTGGAATTTACCAAGCTTTGGCGGCCATTTTCTCGCTAATTTTGCCTCTTAAATCAAGCGACCCCCACCTCCTTCAATCCAAAATATCTTCACTTCTGTTGAAGATGGAAGGGTAATTTTTTCCTTGACTACTACTAGTAGTAGTAGTAGTAGTAGTAGTAGTAGTAGTAGTAGTAGTAGTAGTAGTAGTGGTAGTAGTAGTATTAGTAGTAGTTGTTGTTGTTGACACAACAGAAAAGATAACAATGCTATTGAAGTTAATGATTATCGTGCTGACGAAAGAGGTGATATCAACAACTGCAATGACAACGATAACAACAATAATACGTAATACAAATAACAGTACTGATCATCATCATCATCATCATCATCATCATCATCATCATCATCATCATCATCGTCGTCGTCGTCGTCGTCGTCGTAAATACGGTAAAAAAAATCTACAAATTGGTGGAGACTTGAGTATTTGAAGTTTTATAGTATTACAAAATATATATTCAACGTTTTGCCCTTATGGGCTTCTTCAGGAACATCATCATCATCATCGTCATCATCGTCATCATCGTCATCATCGTCATCAT
The DNA here is from genome assembly GCF_000002075.1 of Aplysia californica. Lineage (NCBI taxonomy): Eukaryota > Metazoa > Mollusca > Gastropoda > Aplysiida > Aplysiidae > Aplysia > Aplysia californica. The sequence goes on along the minus strand of NW_004798614.1, from coordinate 87,623 downwards.
CGTCATCATCATTATCATCATCATAAAAAAAATACATAAGAAAATCAGAATTACTTTTCCTATGTGCTTTCCTTACTCAAACAAACAAATATACTAAGAAACAAAGAAAAGCGAAAGACCATTAAAGAAAACAGAAGCCCGTCGTGATATATTGCTCTGTGAACAAAACTATAAGAGAAAAAAACTGAGACAAAAACCAAACAACTCATTGTCGAAGTTCTTCTCCTTAGTGAAACAAACAAACAAACAAATAAACAAACGAACATACACATGTGATAATTTGAGTCAATGGAAGCCCGTTGTGACATTCTTAGTCTTTGAATCGGGTAAAGAGAGAAAAATATAAGAGAAAACCAGAATGACTCTGTCCTTCTCTTTGTTCAAACAAACACCCAAACAAGCGAAGAAAGAAACGTGCACATTATGTAATCTTAGGAGACAACAAGAGTCAACTGTGACCAGGCCTGTCGAGAGGGGGGGTCAGGGGGGGCCAATGCCCCGGGGCCCGTGGGTTTGGGGGGCCCGCAAGAAAGGGGAAAAGAGAGAGAAAAAAGAGAGAAAAAAGAGAGAGAAAGAGAGAGCGAGAGAGAGAGAGCGAGAGAGAGAGAGAGAGAGAGAGAGAGCGTATTATGTTGGTATGTAATAGATATGCTACAGTGAAGTGATTATATATGCCTATGTCTTATGTTGGGTTATGAAATTGCATGTGAGGGTGGGTGAGACCGCAAGGGGGGGGGGAGGGGCCCGAAGGTGATCGCTGCCCCAGAGCCCGACAAGGCTCTCGACGGCCCTGACTGTGACGTGCATTTATCTACTGTCTGAACAAGGCCATAACAGAAAAAGCTGACTGAAAAACCTAATTACTCAACGTCAATATATTTAACTTTTGTCAAATAAACAATCTAACAAAGAAACAAAAAAATAAATAAACAAATGTGGTCTTTAAAGACAACGAAAGCCCGGGGACTCTCGTGGTGGCCGAGAGGTTACTTTCTTCGCCTCTCCTTTAATAGGTCCCGGGTTCGAATCGGGATAACGACGGAAAATTCCTTCTCTAAAAATTGTCTCCTTTCACTTCCTTCCCTGTTCTCTAAAAATTGTTCTGTCGTCTGCTCTCGTCCCGACGTTCTGCACTCACCTCCCTACCTTCTTTGCCCCCTCTTCTGGGCTCCCGACTCTTTCTGCAGCCTTTCTATTGCTACTCCCTGGCTCCTTACTGCTTTCTTTAAGCCACACCCCTGGTCTTATAGCAAGTAATATCTAACACCTAGCCTTCTTGGATAAGGGCGAAAAATCTCGGAGGTCTCGTGTGCAAGTTGCGCTCATTAAAGATCCCTTGGAGTCCAAAATCGATAAGAGTAGGCTTCGGCCGCCAACCGGGCGAAATTCAAAATTTTCTACCAAACTGAAAATGTTAAATATGTCCCGCACGCTCATATGACCTTATACAGTTTCGAACTCCCTAAAACACGTTAAAAAATACGAAAAAGAGAGAGAGAAAAAACAATTAAAAAAAACACCGAAAGTCCGTTATGGAATATTTACAGTCTGAACCAGACAATAAGAGATGAAGTTGAGAGAAAAACCAAACTGCTCATTGCCATGAGCCCGCCTGCGGAGCCTCCTGGTCCGTTGTTGTTGTTGTTGTTGTTGTTGTTGTTGTTGTTGTTGTTGTTGTTGTTGTTGTTGTTGTTGGTATTCAACGCATTGTGCACTTGTGTGCTGCAAGAGGCTATGCGGGCCAGGAACTCGTATCCAGAAACGTGTTTCGGTAGAATATTGCTCTGAGGATGACAAAGAAAACAAGTTGTCCAATCTATCTCTCTCTATCTCTCTCTCTCTCTCTCTCTCTCTCTCTCTCTCTCTCTCTCTCT
>NW_004798614.1:82740-84573 GCF_000002075.1 Aplysia californica | reverse complement strand
ATGTTGTTGTTGTTGTTGTTGTTGTTGTTGTTGTTGTTATTGTTATTATTATTTTTTTGCAATTACAATTACTACATTATTCAAATTATTATTATTATTATTATTATTATTATTATTTTATCATTATCATTATTATTGTCAAAGGTCTCAAAGCTCTATTTAAAACTTCGCTCCAATGAATCAAGTGAACATGTCAAACTTTTAAATGTTTGACCTTTCATCCTAGATAGGTAAGTGATCAATAATTGTTAAATTAAGGAATCTGAAAGGACACCAGACACCAGTCCTCGAAAGGGTAAACGCCGAAAGTCTATTATTTTAGCTCAAAATGACGAAACTTTTTTTTTATAGTAGAGGGTTTTACGGCACTCGCAACTGCATAAGATCATATGAGCGCCAGGCGAAACTTTGCAGGGCTACCCAAGTGGTAAGAATGCTTGATTTCAGCATTATATTCTGAATTGCCCTAACAGAATCGTAAACTTGGCACAACAAAAAGCGCTATAAAGACATTCTGAAAATTGTATCTGAAGGACATCAACATCACAAGCGTAACACGAGAGAGCGTAGCTCCTGAGAAGCTAGTTGGAGAGCAGTAATCACAGGGGCAGCAAATCCTGATAATATGAAGCTTCATGAGTTTAGAGGCCCTACACGTCTACATTCCAAACTGCCGGTTGAGAACGGAAAGGCTAGAAAAAAAGTTAATCCTGGAGGGAGAACCGGCAGTTTCAACATGGCTGAAGTCAAGAGAGAACCCCGGAGCTGCACACATCAACATGTGGAAATGAAGCTTCTAAATCAAATGCAAGCTTTTCTCTACAAGAATTTGCTTTTTCCCATAGCAAAAGCCAAAATATACTTTAATCTTTTTTTCTTCTGTTCCTCTGTTTAAAACATGTCGTGAAGTATCGTTGTGAAATCAGGTGCTCCTCGAAATAATGAAATCAAAGAATCTCGGCATTTTTATGGCAGTAGGGCAATTTTTTAAAGTGTAACTTTTACTGAAAAACGTTGAATAACGGCATAAAAAAAAATAATTCATGTTTCCAAGGACTCTGAGGCTTTGGAAATTACCAAACTTTGGCGGCCATTTTCTCATTAATTTTACCTCTGAAACAAGGTTCCCCCAATCTTCTTCAATCGCAAATATCTGGACTTCTATTCAATATAGAAGGGTAATATTTTCATCTAAAGCAAGACAAATGAACAAACTTTAATGTGATGCCAATATCTCCACTTGCTCAAGAACTGATCAGCGACTGATTCCACCACGTGCTGACACTTAATATGTGAGACAGCGTGGTGGAATCAGGTTATCGTCAAAATAATCAAAATGAAAAAAACTGAAATTTTTCGCAGGTTTGTGAATTTTTATCAATTTTTTAATATTTTTTTTGGCTAAACATCTTTCTTCCCCCATTAAAAAACTCATTTCTGTGGGGATTTTTCTGAAAAACGTTGACTAAAGGTGCAGAAAAAATAAATTTTCAATTACCACGGACTCTTAAGCTGAGGAAATAACTAATCTTTCGCAGCCATTTTCTCACTAATTTTACCTCTGAAAACTGGTGACCCCCACCTCCTTCATTCGCAAATATCTCAACTTGTATTCCAGATAAAAAGGGTATTTTTTTTCATCCAAATAAAGACAAGTGAACAAGCTTTAAGATGATATCAATAACTCTACATGCCCAAAAATTGACGAGAGCCTGATTCCACCACGATGCCTCACATATTCTCTTCTCTAGAGACATTGATTATCTTCAAACATTGACAGGCGAACTATTGTCAGCAAGATAGAAAGGAGGAAACAGACACAGAGGCACAGAG
>NW_004798614.1:78871-81712 GCF_000002075.1 Aplysia californica | reverse complement strand
ATCTCTCTCTCTCTATCTATCTCTCTCTCTATCTCTCTGTTTCTCCTTTTCTCTCTCTCTCTCTCTCTCTCTCTCTCTCTCTCTCTCTCTCTCTTTCTCTCTCTCTCTCTCTCTCCCTTTGTCTCACTCACAAGGAGACATCCGGACTGTCGTAGCTGTAGATTGGGTCGTTGGTCAGATAGGTGAAGGACGAGCCATTTCTACGCACCTCGATGTTCATTTTGATACCTGTTAGAGTGGATGTACATCGACACAATAAAGACTATGATGATACCTATGCATATCGGTACAATAAAGACTATAATGATACATATTATGCATATCGACACGATCAGGACTATAATGATACCTGTACGCACATTGACACAACAAAGACTATGACGATGTTTAATGCACATCGACACAACAAAGACTATCATGATACCTGTATGCACATCGCATCGACACCACAAAGACTATCATGATACCTGTATGCACATCGCATCGACACCACAAAGACTATCATGATACCTGTATGCACATCGCATCGACACCACAAAGACTATCATGATACCTGTATGCACATCGCATCGACACCACAAAGACTATCATGATACCTGTATGCACATCGCATCGACACCACAAAGACTATCATGATACCTGTATGCACATCGCATCGACACCACAAAGACTATCATGATACCTGTATGCACATCGCATCGACACCACAAAGACTTAGAGGAAGACTATTTTATTATTTTTTAATCATTTTTTTAAACAGGAGTGACACCCACCGGCGTAGTGCATGTGGTTCCAGGCGGCCGTGATGCTGATAGGTCCTCTTAGGAGTTGTGCTGTGCAGGCGGGAGTGCATGTGCTGGAGACACCGACCTCCTGCTGTCCAGGGGAAAGGTAGAACTGGTCCGAGCCGGTGATCAGCATACCCGCATCATTGAGACGTCTGATCGGATGTTATAGGAATGATGATGATAATGGCGATAATAGTGATGGTGATGATGAGAAAAGAAAATGTGTGAGCTAAAAATGATGATGATGATTATGATCGTTTGTTTTGTTTTTTATAATTATTATCGTGTGGCGTCGGTGGCTTAGTGGTTAGGCTCTCAGAATCGCTACTGTAATGTCGTGGGTTCGAATCTCGTCAGGGAACCGACGTGTCTTTGGGAAAGGCGCTTTACATGAATTTTCCTCATTTCACCCAGGTGAGAATGGGTACCCAACTATAGGCAGTGAATGATCTCGTTTATTTTAATAAGTGTTTTATGGGCCTTGCAACAAAATACGGCCAGTAAGTGCCGAAGATTAGAGGTGTTACATGAGAGTAACAAACATAAAGCAGAAGGAAGAGAGATAAGGACGATAGATGTTTGATAGGAAAGAAGAAGCAAACCACACCAGAGCACCCGTTAACCACCCACAATGGTCTTGTCAGTTTGGTAGTGTTTGGGCGCTTAGTCAGCTGCTTGCACTGTATGCTTCCAGGGAAGCTGGGAATGTTTCTGAGTGTTCTATGGTCTGCTGAGATACTAATATAGTGTAAAACACATAGAGCTTGCTGTAGAGCGGGGTTATGCGTTATATAAATGCTATTTATTTTTAGTAGTAGTAGTTGTTGTAGTTATAGTAGTAGTAGTAGTAGTAATAGTAGAAGTAGTAGTAGTATCATCATCTTCATCATCGTCATCATAATCATTATCTTTATCATGCAATACGTGTTGTATAATATTCGTTCAGCGAATGTACTGACCTGTTTGGTGTGTAGTGTATTTGCATCCCTGATGCGTCAGTGAGACCTGCTCGCTTTTCCGGGTTGTTCCAATGAAACTGTCAAGAAGATGAAGGTCATTCCAGGTGAAAGTGTCAAATAGATAAGGGTCATTTCATTTGAAAGTGTAAAATATATCAGGGTCATTTCAGATGAAAGTGTGAAATAGATCAGGGTCATTTCAGTGTAACTGTAAAATATATCAGGGTCATTTAAGCGAAATTGTCAAATTATAGGGTCATTTAATGTCGTTTAAGTGAAAAAGTCAAATTACAGGGTTATTTCAGGGAAGCTGCCAAATGCACCAGGGTCATTTAAGTGAAAATCTCAAATATTATATCAAGGTAAATTCAGTGAAACTGTAAGGTTACACGATCATTTCAGTGAAAATGTAAAATATATATTTCATAGCAATGCTCCAAGCCGAAAGATCGAGTTTCTCGATAAAAACTCTCTACACATAAAAATCGAAATCACGCCTTCTGCGTACAAACCGCTAAACCCTACGCCACAGACGCTGGTCGTGGAAAAGCAAAGTGCAATAGTGTCACCAGGTGGTGGAATCAGGCGCTTGTCAATTTTTGGGCATGTGGAGCTATTAGTTTCATCTAAAAATGTGTTCATTTGTCGTGCTTTTGATGAAAAAAAATACCCATCTATCTTAAATAGAAGTCAAGACATTTGCTATTAAATGAGGTGATGTCGCCTGATTTCAATGGTAAAATTAGTGAGAAAACGGCTGCTAAAGTTCCAAATCTTTAGAATCCTTGGAAACTACACATTTACAATGGTTGCACCTTTAGTCAACGTTTTTCGGTAAAAATCCACACGTAAAAGTGTCTTTAAACGGACATTAAAGGTGTTGGGCCCCCCCAAAAGAAAATTTGAACAAAATTGCCCAGAGACCAGAAAAATGCCGGTTTCTTTGATTACATTATTTTGACGAGCGCCTGATTTCACTGTGATTGTGATGCCTCACAATAGAGTTATTCCCATGAAACTGTAAAATATGTTTGGGCATTTCTCGTGTACCTGTAAAATGCCATCACTAACATCAACCCTCCCCCCCCCCACCT
>NW_004798614.1:77143-78567 GCF_000002075.1 Aplysia californica | reverse complement strand
CCCCAACCCATACACACACCACAACCACCAACCTCACAACCCCACAGCAAAAAGGACCAACCTGCAGTGCCACCTTCTTGTATCCGTTGGTCCCAATTCTCACACCAGCATCCGGGTGATAACACTCGCCGGCCAGACCAACAGACCAGATGCTGATAAAGTCTTGGCAGTTCTTAGTGGCCACCATGTCACATTCAAACGGTTGGTTCGTTATCTCTTCGTCTCCTAGAGATCAGATGAATTTTACTGTGTTTCATAACAAAGAGATTATATTGTTTTAAACAAGAGAGAATGTATTAAATAACAGATAAATTATATAGAATAAATCAATGAAAGAATTATATTGTATTAAACAGCACATTAATTTCTTCGTCTCCTGTAAAAATTAATGCGAAAAAGTTTCAAACTCCTGTCAACTTTAGTAAGTTATTTAAGAGGCGAGACCTCCGAATTTAACGTCCGATTCCTATAGGATCAAGCCAAAAGGTTTGTGAGCTAGACGCTCGGAGCCGGCTACATGACATGACGGTATAAAAGCTTAAAGGCTGAGAGTATTGAAAACTGCACAAAACAACCTTGGTTTAAGAATGCTGGTATTCGAACAGGGCCATCTGTTTTGTAGTGCAGCTTCGCTTTATAAATAATAGATAATTTATAGTGCATTTAATAAAAGAGAAATTGTATGGTATTAAACGATGCAATCATAATCTCCTCGTTTCCTAGACAGCAGAGAATATATAATTTTAAGCGGTTCTTTATCAACTCTCATTCCCCTCAATAACACTCAGTGAAATTATATTTAATACATTTAATGTTTATTTCGTTGTTTCTTCGTCCCCTGAATAAAGGAGTAATTTTACAGACATTACGTCACTACGCTAATAATAACATCACAAGACAAGACAGGAGGAGAAATGAAGAAGTAAGAGCAGCTGTTGGCAAAGAGTCCTGCATGCTTTTCATAGAAAGACAGAGAATAAAATGGTTTGGCAACCTGTTGCGTACATCACCTATCCAGCCTGACTTGAGAGCTTATAACACCAAGCACTCAGGCTATAAATGAAGAGGAAGGGCACGCAAAAGGTGCATATTATAGGGGGTCAAGGAAGCCCTGAGAAATCATGATATCCCAGCTGAAAGAGCTGCGGAGCTGGACTGCTATAGAAAACTGCATCTTCGTGCGACGCTTAACGGCAACAGAGGATGAGAAGGTAAAACTAAGTAAGTAACATTATTTAAAAAAGTAAAAGGCTGAATGAGATGGCTGTGAGAAAACCAATACGCTTGAGGACAAATCAAGACCAAACATCGGTGCAGATTAATAGTATAGTATTATGGTAGGCCTCTGACTATCTAGAAGAAGAAGAAGAAGAAGAAGAAGAAGAAGAAGAAGAAGAAGATGAAGAAGAAGAAGAAGAAGAAGA
>NW_004798614.1:73183-74302 GCF_000002075.1 Aplysia californica | reverse complement strand
TCTCTCTCTCTCTCTCTCTGCAACATTGGGCTAATACTTTACCTGTCTGGATACGCCATTAACCCATTTGCCCATTTACTGCGTCACTAAAAGCGAAGTCTCTGCCTGCCGCATCTAGCTAGCTGTTCAACCCCTTCATTGCTAAGACGTCTATTTGCGTTTCTATGCTCAAGATAAAATGTTAATCTAAGAGAGATTCAATTAAAACCATAGTATCTTTCACCGTGTTCAAGAATAAGCAACTGCACTAGCAGTAGGTTCATTTCGTCACCCTTTCTCTATGGACCAATTTTATAAAATAACCCGGTGAACCTGGAGGACACAAGTGAATACAAATTATTTCTACACTGTAGTAAAAAGGAAACCTAAACATGAAAATCTCCATTTCAAAAACAGAAGTTATGAAGGTCAGCAGAAACCCAAGGAAACTCAACATCCTTATTGACGGAATACAACTACAACAAGTAGAGGAATCTTAATATTTGGGAAGCGTCTTCCCACAAGATGGGCGTACGGACAAAGAAATAGAAACAAGAACTATGATGGCAAATGCAGTGACTTATCAGCTAACATCCCGGCTCAGTCACAAGAACATCCCAATCTAACTAAAAGCCCAGCTCACCAATAGCATCTTCATTCTAACCTTAACACAGCAGTGCCAAACATGGTCTCTAAACATGGCAGAAGAAAAAAAAACCAATGCATGTGAAATTATGAGATGTCTCCACAAAACCATCAACGTCACTAGAAAACACCGCATAAGGAAGGAGACCATACGCCAACAAACCGGAATACCACCAGTAATTAATCATAGAGCGTCAAAGAGTCAAATGGTTCGGACAAATAACCAGAATGCCCCAAAACAACTAGCGGCTGGAGCTTACCAGACCCGTGAATCCGGCTTCAAATCAAGATGAAGACCAAGAAAGACCTGGCTGATGGGGTTAAAAAGGTCCTGGAACAAGATATTTATCACAGGCTTTACATACCTAGCACAGGACCGAAAACTGAACCTCCCCTCGACATTCTAAAGATACCATAGGAAGGAAAAAGTAGAAGCAAAGTAAATGAAAACATTAATTAAGCAAAGGGATACTGCGGGACATTATTTACCGCCGC
>NW_004798614.1:70836-71878 GCF_000002075.1 Aplysia californica | reverse complement strand
TAGAGAGAGAGAGAGAGAGAGAGAGAGAGAGAGAGACTTACCAGCACATCCAAATAGACTCATATGGTGAAGAACACCCTCGTTATCAACTATAGGCTGGGTGGCCACCATGTGGAAATCTCCATCGGGAACTTCGAAAATTTGGCAGATGTAAATTGTCTCCTTCGCAGGGACAGGAGTTGGTGGGAAAGTGAAGTTGACAGTTTTTAAGTCTGTGAAAATAAAACAAATGTAAATGTTTTACACCCCCATCGAAACAGTTTAAATCATTTAAAGGAGTGGGATTTGGCCCTACCTGTCCAGGACAACCAAAGTCTGAGATGGATACAACGTCCCCGCAAAAAGACCAAGAGACTCGATTAAAATGTGAGGCAGCGTGGTGGAATCAGGCTCTTGTTAATTTTTGGGGCATGTAGAGTTATTGGTATCATCTTAAAGCTTGTTCAATTGTCTTTATTTTCATTTTAAAAATATCCATTTATCTTGAATATAAGTCGGGATATTTACGAAAGAAGGAGGTGGAGGTCACCTGTTTTCAGAGATAAAATTAGTGAGAAAATGGCCGCCAAAGATAAGTTATTTCCTTAGCTTAAGAGTACGTGGTAACTGAAAATTTACATTTGTGTGCCTTTAATGAATGTTTTTCAGAAAAAAAATTCACAGAAATGAGTAATAGGTATGACAGGTGTTGAGACAAAAAACAAAAATTTGATAAAAATTCGTAAACCTACGGAAAAAATGCAAGTTTCTTCTATTTGATTATTTTTACCAGAGCCTGATTCCACCACGCTGCCTCACAAATGCTTTACACGCTGGAAGCATCTAACCGTTACACCACAGCTGCTGGACTTTAGTATGTGTGAAAGGAAGAAAGAAATGGGCAGAGGATCAATAAAAATATACATTTCAGAATCTCTTAAACTCTTTTCAGGCAGGTCAAATTTTTCCTTCTTTTTAAAAAATTGTTTTGTTTTGTTTTTGTTGTCGAGTTCTTGATTTTGTTATTTTGTTGTTTTTTGTTTGTTTGTTGTTGTTGTTGGGG
>NW_004798614.1:66057-67613 GCF_000002075.1 Aplysia californica | reverse complement strand
CCTCCTTCCCCTTCTCTCCCTAAAAAATTATTTCTGGGCTTAGAAGATCTGAACAGCCTTCCGAAAAACAAAAACCAAACTGACATGTCCGGCGGCGGCAAAGTCCTCCCCAAACACGTTCCTGACGCCTGTCCCCGCCACTTGGAAGTGACCCACGCCCTTCCAGATGTAGTTGGCTTTGCACGGGTGGGGGACAGCGTTACCGTTTGGGATCTTCAGCTGGTAGTGCCGGTATGACGTCACACACAGAAGGAGTGACGTCAGCGTGGTGATTCTGAGAATAGAAAGTGGATTTCGATCATCCTCGCTATCGCAAGTAATCCACTTTAAAGTCCAAATTTTGAGAATTTTCGATTTTTACACCCTCCCAAAGCTCTATCAAAGATGCACTTTTTGACGACATCAACTAAATGCAGTTTAATGCTATGTTCAAGGCTTACGGTTTTCTTGCTTTTCTTGATTCCGGTTATGTAGTTTTGATGGAAGGTGGGGGTGACCCAGAAAGGCCCTAGTGACTGTCAAAATTTTCCAAATCAGCCACCCATTGTCGTGGAGAAGATTGGTTGCCTTAGACAGTTGGGCGTTTCATACAGTGTCATTACACTAATATTATGAAAAGAAAATAAACGCAAAGGGAGGTAGAGGGGTGGTGGGGAGTGATTGTTTGTACAGGTGATTGTCTTGGACCGGTGGCCGGTAAAGCAGGTTCACTCTTGGCTACATATTATATGTATGCAGGTGGGTGCTTAGTACGAAATGTTTAGTCAATCTTATAGGTGGTGAAAGAGGGCACTGGCTTTAGTAAGGTTGTGTGGACCGATAGCATCAAGACATGGACTAGACATGGGGTGCCTGCAGAAGTTCAAGACTTAGTGGGAGGAGCAGAAGGCTATGGAATCAACCTTTGCTTGGAACCGTCAGCATCTACACACTTTGACATGTGCTTCTTCGGGGGACGGAGCGCTTATGGGGATGCCCCTTGTGCAGTGATGTCGGTCCTTCACACAAGTAAATAAGTAAGGACTGGACTGGCCTAGATGTGACAGGGTTGTAAAACGGCAGATAACGACCGTAAATGGTGTCGGGCCATTGCACGTCAACCTCTGGGCCAGAGATGACATCTCCAGATATCCGGGAATAGTAAGGGTGACAGCATTGCTAAAATTAATACCTCCTTTTTTCGACACTTATAGGATTTAATTTTGTTGCAAGTAATAATAATAATAATAATAATAATAATAATAATAATAATGATAATAATAATAATAATAATAATAATTGCATTTATATAGCGCATATCCATGCTCAAGAGCTTGCTCTATGCGCTTTACAACTATTACAAGTGCCGTAAAACGCTTGTTGAAATTGAAATACCTCATTTGGGATTGCCTTATTTGTTTTCGACGCAGTTTACTAAACTACCTGTGTGAGAGAAACAGGACACAACCCAACAGCTCGGGTTTCGCGGAACTCTGAATGGCCGCACACTTGAGTTAGTGTCATGAATAAAATGTATGTTGGGGAGAGAGAGAGAGAGAGAGAGAGAGAGAGAGAGA
>NW_004798614.1:62008-64059 GCF_000002075.1 Aplysia californica | reverse complement strand
TCTCTCTCTCTCTCTCTCTCTCCTCTTTTCCCCCATACGCACATTATTTTAAAATATACCCCCCTCCCAAAATAAAAACACAAAAAAAAAAAATTAATCAAGCAAATTGCAAATAAAAATCCCAATGCAACAAAAAAAAACAGACAAACAAACAAACAAAACAAAAACAGAACGTGAACTCACCCTAAGAAATGCATTGCCGCTGAGCTTGGACTGTGTTCTCAAGTACTAGACAAAAATATTATTATTCCTCACTCGAAAGCCTAATAAATTTATGAGTTCCTCGATTAAAATAAAAACAAACAAAAATCTACAGTATTGTCGAATTGAAACGACGATTAATTTTCTAAGAATAGTTTAGAAAACCGTTCGTTTTCAAACACCACATAATATATGCACACGTGACAAAAAGGGAAATTCTGAAGACGAACAGCAACTTTGAACAACCACACCACAACCTCTTCGCGAACAACCAAAAGAAGGAAAGTGTGTCTTGCATGCAATGTGCACTTTAGAGCGACAGACTTAACTCGTTCAGAGACGCTCGCACCCAAGATTTAGGCCAAAGTTGGGAACATCCTGCTTGCTGTCCACTGACTGAGCGGTTGCGTCAATTCAACGGCGGCTGTATTTATATACCTTTACATATCCTGGTAGATGACGCCATGCATAGCATAATAATATAATGTGGAAATGTCATGATGAATCCTGCTCAGTGCGGGCTTGATAGATACCCTAGGCTAGACGGGCCTGCCTCGTTCGCGTCTTGTTCATAATTGTTTACCAGCCCCGCCCTCCCCTTGCTGCCTTGCCTTTTCTGATACATGTTTACACTCATTGCGCATTAAAACTTAGTGCGGTATCAATTAATCATGATTAATTTTTAAAAAACCCTGTTCCTGGATCTTATAGTTGATTTCTGTAGTTTCTGAAGCTCTTGCTTCATAGCAATTACGCGGAATTGCCAATCCTTTGTGCCTATCAAAACAAATTTCCGGCTTGATAAAAGGTTAGGCTGGTGAAGGTTAAACGAGGTTAACTATTTTTAGAAATAATAGACAAAATATTAATACTGTCGGCCGACCTCTTGAGAAAATCACTCAAAGTTGTATTCAACACTTCAGTTTATGAAAATGTATTATTGGTCTATTACTTTGAAGCTTCAAATACCATCTTTTGTGATTAATAAAGGTTGTTTTTTTTCTGTCAGCACGACATTAACCTTTGACTTGTACTGAAATATTAATATTTGGGAATCCTGCTTTAGACATTCACGGCTAGGGGGCTTTGAAACGGCAAGGCAAATAATACATCATGGGCACGGCGTGGAGCAAGATTGTCTTATTTGCAAACGTATTATCATTTTGACAAAAGTTTAGTTGAACTTTTGCAGGGACTTAAAGTCAGCCGATATAGCAACTACAAAATTCGTGCTGACACCCTTCTTTCCCATCTAAGGAGATCTGACAAATTTGAAAGGACAGAAAAGTCATTGGGCACTAGTGTTGTTTGTTTTTGTTTTGTTTTGTTGTTGTTGTTGTTGTTGTTTTTTGGGTGTTGTTTTTGTTGTTGTTGTTGTTGTTGTTGTTGTTGTTGTTGTTTTGTTTGTTTGTTTTTTAGTTAACGGTCTAGTTGTCCCAGATATAACATTCTGCTTTTCTCTCGCGACGGAGTATTTGGATAATTATACGTTAAAGAACGCTGTGTGTTTTGGCTACCTTGCAGGTAAAGGTGACACAAAATACCTTTAAGGGCCTGAGCTCACGCACCAGTGCACACTTCATTTTACCCTTCTATTTATGTGGTTCGAGTTTATATCTTAGCCTAAGGGGTAACCTTATGCAGGACAAAGTACGAGTTACATAATTATTTTGCTCTAAAACTGGAATGATTAGATTTTCCAAAGTTGGAGTAACTCGAATCTTTTCATTTCAACAATAGCACAAGTATGCAGCGTCTTAACTGGTAGAATTGTTTTATAACAAGTCTGTAGTGAACAAGAACACGACACACACACACACACACACACACACACACACACACACACACAC
>NW_004798614.1:58265-60765 GCF_000002075.1 Aplysia californica | reverse complement strand
AATGCCCCCCCCCCCCCCCCTTTTGGGAATGGTCTAAAGACACTTCAGTCAGAGGCACCGCCCGGGGGTTTGTGCTGTTTGGCACCGTGAAGGTGGCGCTGTTGTTGCAGCTCGTTAATTGCAGTCCTAAATAAGGCGTTCTTGACCTAAGTTCAGTACTTACTGCTCCGCAGCTCACATTGATGTAATAAACATTTTCGCGAACCATGCATGTCTTGAGCTGCTACTTTTGAGAATCGAAACGATTTCACAGATGCGACACCAAAATCTGCCTCTATTGAACACAGCTGGTCACTCGAGACTGTCCTTTTCTTTGCCCATTCCGGACATTTCAAGTGTGCTAAAAATCTTTGTATAAGTCGCGAACAATACAAACACAGCATTTTAGCCGTATTGCTTCTTTTCATGCAGATTTTTGCCATGAACAAGGCGGAAGGGAAAGTGGCAATCAGCTTCGCTAAGTTGGGGAGTTGTGTAATGAAAGAATTTTTTTTTTAATTGATTTTAAAAAACTAGGAATTTTGTTTGGAATGAGCTATGGGTCATCTTCAGGGTAAATAATTTTGTATTCTTCTATAATGTAGCTAATAAAAAAAAAACATTTTACTAAAGCATAGTTTACTGAATTTTGTTGAAAAGTACTCTTGAAAATAGCAAAATTCGTACATGGATGTGTGGACTAACAACTACTCAATTGTGACGATCAGAGCATATTTGGCTTTTAAGTAACTTTTGGAAAACGTTGCGTTTTTAATGGCGTTCAGTAGATAGATAGATTGATAGATAGATAGATAGATAGATAGATAGATAGATAGATAGATAGATAGATAGATAGACAGATAGTTCGATCGATAGATAGATATATAGATAATTTACATATACATGCACAATGTACACACACACACAATACACACACGCACACACACACACACACACACACACACACACACACACACACACACACACAATCTTGTATGTCACATCGAGTCAGCACGTTTAAAATTTCCCAACAGTCTGGGCACTATATAAATACTGTATAGTAAAATCACTCTCTGGTAAAATGAAACTTTTTTCATATCGGATGTAAAAGTGACATAAAGCAAAAAACTCTCCGTCAAACTTCTTAACAAATGAAAAGACCATCCTCTTGTAAGCGATTAGGTAGACGTATAAGATTTGAAAACATATTGAGGATTTTCTTGTCGGGACGTGAGATTTTACAGAACATATCAAGACTTGGGGTGAAACATCCAAAACGTGGACATCAAGTGTAAATCACATTTCAGCAGTATGGAGTGTATACATTTGTAGTGCCAAATGAGGACTTTATGATAATCTTAGTTTGTATTATCCCTTGCGCGAAAGGCAAACTATAGCTTAGAGGATATAGTGTTTAATGGATACTAAGTGTTCAATCTCAAATTCACACACACCCCCCCCCCCAAAAAAAAATTTTAAAAAAATAAATAAATAAATAAATAAATGAATAAATAAATAAATAAATAAATAATGTGGGTGTTTACGTACCCCCATCGACCTAATTTTTATCATATAGGAGGCGGGCTTCCGACTCTGGCTGTCAAAGCCAACCCGAGCTGACCTGACAGTGCTTTAACATCGTAGCAAAAAGACCGAGGCAGCGTGGTGGAATCAGGCTCGCGTCAAAATAATCAAAGTAAAGAAACTTGCATTTTCCCGCAGGTTTGTGAATTTTTATCAAATTTTTGTTTTTTGGCTCAACACCTTTCATGCCCATTAAAGAACTCATTTCTGTGCGGATTTTCTGTAAAACGTTGATTAAAGGCACACAAAAAATGTAAATTTTCAGTTACCACGGACTCTTAAGCTAAGGAAATAACTAATCTTTGGCGGCCATTTTCTAACTAATTTTACCTCTGAAAAAAGGAGACCCCCACCCCCTTCTTTCGCGAACATCTTGTCTTGTATTCAAGACAAATATATTTTTTTTCATCCAAATAAAGACAGGTGAACAAGCTTTAAGATACTACCAATAACTCTGCATGCCCAAAAATTGACGAGAGTCTGATTCCACCACGCTGCCTCACCAATAGGAATTGTCCTCCTCACTCAGGAATCGATCTTACGTCTTCTATGTGCGCCTAACCACTACATCACAGACCACGGCCTCGTTTTTTTTGGTTATGTGTGTGTGTGTGTGTGTGTGTGTGTGTGTGTGTGTGTGTGTGTGTGTGTGTGTGTGTGTGTGTGTGTGTGTGTGTGTGTGTGTGTGTGTGTGTGTGTGTGTGTGTGTGTGTGTGTGTGTGTGTGTGTGTGTGTGTGTGTGTGTGTGTGTGTGTGTGTGTGTGTGTGTGTGTGTGTGTGTGTAAAAATACAAAATAGGATTTGAAAGTGCACCCAAACTGGAACGTGGAATAGACTCAAATAGGTTTATAAATAAAACCGAATGGATTAAAATTAGAAAGGGGTTAAGGGCCACTGGAATGGTTTTGTTAAAAGCGAAAAAACGTGTACGTGTGGG
>NW_004798614.1:49107-56779 GCF_000002075.1 Aplysia californica | reverse complement strand
AGCAGCAGCAGCAGCAGCAGCAGCAGCAGCAGTCGTAGTAGCAAAGATCGTGTACAGAATCTTTGCTAGCAGATCTAGAAGGCAGTTTAGTGAACGTGCATGTGGCAGGGCGAATCGGCCTCTTTTGTGATCGACCACGAAGCCTCGTGTTTTGATGGGTCTAAACAACTCAGTTTTGTTAATCGCGCTGCCACATCCGACAGGCCTACATCTTTTTAAAAGGGAAAAAAATCATCAAAATGGCGGTCTTTGCGTGAAAATAGATTCGGTAAAATTGAAAATTTTAAAATTTGCTTCTGAAAACAATGCAATTTTTACAACGCGGTGAAATAAAAACTACTGGCAATGTTATTCTGTATAAATTATGAAACTTCAAGACGTATTATTATTTTCCAACATCTTTTGACGCCTCAGCTGTATAGATCTAGATTGAAGTTTTCGCAACGCTAATAATAGGGCTTTCAGTAAAAATCCATAGATCTAGATCTACAAAAGCCGAACCACCGAATCAACCGGTCAACGACCCGGGTATCCCGCTCTCCCCAGCACACTGTGTGATAACGTGTTGCTTCGGTGTGTCGCATTATAAACTTTTAATACGTTCCGCTATGGCAATTGTGATGTACTGACTGACAAAACATTTCCGAGTTTTGTTTTTATTTTACCATATATTTGACTTTTGAATAGTGCAGGTGATAGCTAAATCTAGATTCCCTGTCTAGAATCAGTAGTGTAGTAGTAGTAGGCTAGAAGCAGACAGGGAACCTTCATCTGCTTGATCTAACTTAAAATAGTAGTATAAAACCTCCTCCTCACTTTGGGCTTTGGAATTGAAATTAAACGAATTGCCCGATTCTAGTTATTTTCCAGAGATAATAATAACAAATCTCATCATAATAGTCACTTTTACTTTTATCAGATACACCCCCCTATGATATGTTTTGCGCAAACTTACTAGATCTAGATTCTAGTAGAGAACAGAGATTATAAAATAAGCTTCTGCTCAGTCGTTCAGTAGGCTTAAATAATAATTTTATGTTATTAATTTCTGGATATTTTTACATTATCAAATTGTGCCATTTTCTTTGATAAGAATTGCATTCGCAGTGGACTTTTTAGACAGCGAGTCTCAGACTCAATTTTTTTTTTATTGTGCTAATCAATGAAAATGGCTAACAATTGATAATAACTGAAAACAACAGTTGTCATGAATAGTATAAAAAATAGGTGAAAACAAATAAGATAACGTCATGAAGTAGACTATAATTTATCCCCAAAAAATTGCAAGTGCAAGTGAAGATCATAGGATGATTTTGTTATTTTCTGGTCACCTTTCCGTGGTTTATTAAATGTTCCAGTGGGCCAACTACTATGTCTCTGAAAAACATTTTGTTTGATTTTGTACTTGAAAGCATAGAATATAGTTTCACACAAATGTATGCACACTACTTTGAAAAAGAAGAATAATGAGCGGACTTATGGTCTTTGCGCTTTTATAATGGATTCCGTTTTACGTTGAGAAAAGCGCTAAAAACAAGTTTTGAAGTTTTAAGAATGCCCGTAAGATTAAGAAATTACTACCTAGTTGGCTTACTCTTTAAATTAATATTCATGAACAGTTTAAAAAACAAAGAGAATGATGTAGGATTAGTCTTAATATATGACCATTTGCAGTAAAGATATTGCCCATTTTGTCCGATTATCCTTGCGGGTGATTTTTAAAATCACCCAGTACTGTACCTCTATAAGTACCCAAAAAAATATTTCTACGACTTTGTAGAGAGGTGTTTCGTAGTTGTGTGCATTCTATGTAAAATTCTCAGCAAAATAAAGTACATTTGGACCGTACAACTCAGATAGATACTCACGAACACAATAACATTCACGCACTTACACACATATACTTACACACACACACACTCACACATACAAATACACTATTACATCTACTCTCTCTCTCTCTCTCTCTCTCTCTCTCTCTCTCTCTCTCTCTCTCTCTCTCTCTCTCTCTCTCTCTCTCTACCTCTCTCTCTCTCTCACCACAATCGCACACACAAACACACACACACACACACATACACACACACACACACACACACACACACACACACACACACACACACACACACACACACACAACCCTACCCTTTGTCCACTTTTCATTCATAGTCATTCCTCTATTTTGAAATAATCCCCATCACAAAATAAAAGATCAGTAGAATCTCGATCTTGCGAATCCATGATTAGTTCTCAAGTTCTAGAAATCTACTTAAAAAACAAACAAACTGCTGTATACATGATATAATGTAGTAGGACTAGCCTATCAGTATCAGCATAACCAGGCCATTCGAATCTGTTGCTTTTCTCAAATCCTCAAAATACAGAGACTTTCACTGTTGCCAGGTGGCAGTGTTACTCTTGATTCGGTTAAAATAAATACATCCTGTTTGCCGAGGTGATTTACCAACAAAAAACCAAAAAAAAAAAAAAAAAAGACAAAGAAAAATTAAACAAACCACTTTTTTTCCAATTACATGTCCTGCTTTGATGGAAGATGGGTGTCAAGAGGGTTTCTTTCTCTCTATCTCTCTCTGTGGCCTAAATAAGGTCAGGTGGGGGGCTAGCTTATATGCCATATGTGGCCTAAATAAGGTAAGGGAGGGGGGGGGCGTTAGCTTATTTAGGCCATATGCAGCCTAATTAAGGTAAGGGAGGGGGGTAGCTTATTTAGGCCACATCTAAATATGGTCACCCTTATCAAATTGAGCGTAAAATCCAAGATGGCCGCCATTATTATGGCGACCATCTTGGATGTTCTTTTTTTTTCGTATCGCATTTCTTTCTCATTTGAAACCTGCATGCCAAACTGTAAGTCTGTACTTGTCTTAATGACGATTTTAGTCCCATCCTGGGACCCCTGCCCTTAACCCCATTGAATTGTTCTTATTTAAGACTTATTCATCTAAATTTTGACGATGCCTATGATGGTAATGTGTTTTCGCATTCAATTTGAACCACTTGTTTGGCTGAACATTGGGATCGACCCATTGCACGTGTAAATTGGATTTCAGTCAAGGCACACTTTAAATAAGCCATGCTATGAGGAAGTCATAAAAGGGGTGTATTTCCATACAGATGGAGACCATTACGCGTAATGGACTGCCACTCTCTAACGTCAACAAATACTCTTTTCACGACATTCACACTGCCTTCTATTTTGTGGTGCCAAATTGGAACGGGTTAAAATATAGATCTATTACTAGTTTAACCTTATCAGTACGCCCTGTGGTCATTTTTTACCCCCGTGTTGTATTCTTCACATTTTAGAATACATCTAGTAAGAAGATCTCTTTGAAACTTTCAGTATCTCTCCAAAAAATCATTTTGACAGACTGCTATGCAAAGCGTACGGATCGGATTAACGAGTAAATTTCCTCTTTGGAAAGTGGTTGCACAGAGTTCCCCACGTCGTATGGATACGATAGTAAAACACGACGTACGGATAGGGTTAAATACAACGGAAATGGAATATACTTATTCAGGAAATCTTTACAGAAAACTTATTCGTTAAGCATTTTTGTATCTTTAAAGACAACAACAAAAATCTTAATAAAGGATAAAATATAAATTATGCACCAAATTGAGGTCAGCGGTAGAAATATTCGAGTAAACTGATAAATGCTCCAACTAACAGCACTGATATGCTGATGTAACCAAAACAAAATTTTCATCTGATATCGTACATAACTCGGTGTAATATTGTACAATATAGATTTTCTAGAAATCTTGTTACATAATTTCGAGATCGACAACAACTCCGTATTTTTACCTTTACTGTGTGTGTTTATAAATTTCACATTCAGTTTGACTCGTTTCCTCATTGACTTTAGATCACAAAGATATGAGTCAGATTCACTCAACATAGATCTAATTGTAAACATCTTCATCAATGACCTCATCATCTTCACGGCCAACACGCCTCTCTCATAAGAAAGTATACATGTAACTGCATCTAATCTGGCCAGTGTGTGATTTGTATTCTATACTCGTGCCTGCATTTTTTAGTTCGCCACTTTCGCCAATAGCTAAACTACACATGAACTCCTTTAAAAGATTAGATCCATGAAGGATTGTTTAATACTGCCCACGCCGGCTTTCAGCACGCCGGCATAAAGCACGTTTCGGACTCAAGCACGCTTAACGTCTCTTACCGAACTTTTGCTATATAAACTACACGCCTTTAAGCACGGTAACTTCGGCTTCAGGCACGCTTCATTTACAAGACAGTCAATACTTTCATGTTGACCCATCGAAGTTTGAACACAGTCTACACCTCAGCAGTGAGTGTGTTAAGAGAAACAAAAACAGCGCAAGTGATGGACACACACACATGCACAGAGAGGAAGGCAGAGAGATGCACACAGCCGCGCGTGTGGACATAGGATCTAGCCTAGGGCAAAGCTACACACAGATAAAAAAAAATACAAAGAGGGTCGGGGAGATGAGAAAAGGAGGCAGGCTGCGATTTCACCTTATTGCCCCTCGCTATCCAATAATCCTGATTAATTTGGTATCACGCGCGAGTTGGGATCAAAGACCGTGTTTGGGGGGGGGGGGTGAAGGTGGTGGTATGAATGTGGCACAACGGGCAGTGGTATGCACAGGCAATGTGTAGGCCAAGTGTGCTGTATCGTGACTGGCCGTCTAAATTAAGATTTCATTTCCCATTCGACCACAAAACAAAACAAACAAACAAATGAAAAGTACCATGGCGGGTAAAAATAACAGTGCACACTTTTGCAGGACCACTAGAGGATTACTTACTAAGGAAAATAGCACAGGAAATTTTCTACATGAAAATCTCTGGATTTTATCTACATCACACTCAAGCGCGCTTCGGCATTGAGCACGCTTCAGCTTTCTCCCGATGACCGTGCTTAATGCCGGCGTGGACTGTAGTATTATTAGCTACGGATTTAAAATAAAGCATGTCTTATGTTACCATGGCTACCACTTTGAAAGGGTTGCTTGGTTGCGCAGCTCCATAATGTCCATGTAGTCAGCTGGTACCGTTGGATGTCATTTTGGGTTGTAAGCTTTTATCTGTGCAAAATCCCCGTCACAGGGAAGATACGTATGCCCACATGTGAGGAGAAGTGGCCTATGCTCTAAAACGCTTTTGTTCAGAAAGAGACAGAAAGAAATACATTACTCTTCTGTTGTTTTCTTTCTGTCCTGGGCACCCGTCCCTTAACAGTGATATGTTTTGATTTCATCAGTGAGAGAAATGACAATGTGATTCAGACTTTTTGCTGCCTCATAGCTACCACGATGAGCAGAGAATCCTGGTCAAAATTAAATAGACATGGTAGCTTTGCCATTGTTTTTGAGTAATGAATTCCGATAGTATGCGTCCGTAACTGCATTATAGGAAATTCCTTCACTTGTAATGATCGGTGTTGGGAGGTTTTGCGGAAAGTCAAAGGCAAAACTAGTACTTTTGTATTCTTATTTTGTCTCTTTTGTTATCCGATGAAGCACATAGGGCATTCAACAATTCTGGACTTCATTTTACCCTTTCAACATAATTTTGTAAGTTTCATCAGACGCAGCATTGGTTGAAGTATTCAACCTGTGGCGAATGTACATGAAGCAGTCGCTGATTCATCCGGCATATCATTTCGTAATAACACGGTTTCTTGGACGTTTTCGCAATGATTGCATCCTTTCGTAATGAAACTCTCCTTGTGAAAGGGTAGATGTTTTGAAAAAAGAACACTGAACAGCGGGATCAAGCTTTCTCAGACCAGGCAATGAAGAAAAGTTTACAACACACAGTTACCTTCATGCTCATTAGACCTTTGTTAGGTGCCTTCAACTTTCCGCAACTATACGACCTAATCTAGGTCACAGACGGAATATATTTGAATTGCATTTTATGCATGTTTGTGTTTGTGTTGCTGAGATTTAAGTTTTATGAATCACGTCGAACCACTTTTAAGGCGACTTTTTAATCAAATTAATTTAGAAGAACGTTGGAGGTGAAACGGCTTCGTCCCCACCATCCAGGAAAATTTAACTTCGGGCAGAGAGATAGAAGACAAAGGTGTCTCTTTTCGTTTGAGTGGTTCCCAAAAGGCCGTGGCTCAACGTGGGTACATTGTATAGAAAAATCATCACTGTTTTGTTCTTATTGCTTGCTATTTGACGGTAAAGAAGTGGAAGAACTTGTGCCCTACCCAAAGTTTGATCCTCCCACCGCCACTGGCACTGGCTATTCCAGCTCAGCAGAGGTCTTTGCTTTTGGTTGAGTCCTTTTTGCTGAGTCACTGACATAAATATTCTGTTAATTAAGGTGGGAATCTGGAGCAATTCCTGAAGAGTACAGAAAAGCAACCGTTATTCACTTGCACAAAAACAAAGGTGAAAAGCAATCTTAAGGCACAGAGGCATATCCCTCTTGTCTATAGCTAGTAACATCCTGTTGTAATTTTTTTTAATAGCCTGTGGAAGCATTTATCTTCAAATGACGCCTTATCTGAAAGTCAGTGTGGCATCCATACCAAAAATAGCACAGCAGACATGAGCTCGGCGGCCAGGTAGAACCAGGAAAAATGTATAGATCAGAATAAAGCCTAATACAAAACCTTTGTTGATCTTACAAAAGCCTTTGATACCCTTGGTCAAGATGGCGTAGGGAATTTCAATCTCATTAGTTCATTGCTATGGTTCACCAATTAAAGGACCGCATGAACCTCAGTGTCAAGAACAATGGTGATATTATGTCTGTCGCCTTTGGTGTGACAAATGGAATGACCCAGGACAGTGTGTTGGCGCCAACACTGTTAAACATTATGTTTTCAACGATGATCCATGAAGCCATCTAGAGCTCTCTAGCTGGCATTATTATCAGGTGCAGACTGGAAGGTAAAGTCCCGTAGCCTGGAGGCAAATACAAAAACTAGTATGTTGCCGATGGCTGTGCATTGCATGCTTATGAACAATCCACCATGCAAAACTGTGGGGATCAGCTTTCAAATGAATGTGGCAACTTTGGACTCGCAACAAGCACAACAAAGACAAAAGTTCTCT
This sequence comes from Aplysia californica, assembly GCF_000002075.1. Taxonomy (NCBI): domain Eukaryota; kingdom Metazoa; phylum Mollusca; class Gastropoda; order Aplysiida; family Aplysiidae; genus Aplysia; species Aplysia californica. The sequence continues at coordinate 49,687 of NW_004798614.1, read as the reverse complement.
TCCATTCTTTCCCTGGTCAAACGCAGACCTCGTGGAATTAAAATGTTTGACACAGCACTGAACAATGCTGATAGCTTCACATTACCTTCGCAGTACACTGTCTTCAAATTATGTCTTTATCTATGCTGAAATAGTCCGAGAGCTGCAGTTTGCTCATACATGTTCTATACAGCAGGCTCTGTGCTCTTTACAACCATTTCACCCGAGCAGGCCTTACAACACAAGTCAGGGGCATTCTTGGCTTCCCGGGAAGAATACATCGCAGGCCACAGATTACATACCCTAAAATACAAACAGACAGGTTCTTTCTCTATCTGTAGCTGAGTACTCATTCCCACCTGGGTGAAGAGGGAAAACTTTGTGTAAACTGTCTTTCCTAAGAACATAACGTCAGGCCCCTGGAGGGATTCGAACTCATGACAAAGGTTGAGAGTCTGAGCGTCAGTAAGAGAGCTAGAGAGATCGTACGGGGAGATGACAGGGAGAGAGAGGGTGGGGGGAGAGGGAGAGAGAGAGAGAGAGAGAGAGAGAGAGAGAGAGAGAGAGAGAGAGAGGAGAGAGAGAGAAAGAAAGAGAGAGA
>NW_004798614.1:47221-48163 GCF_000002075.1 Aplysia californica | reverse complement strand
TGATGATGATGATGATGATGATGATATCATATCATCATCATGATGATGATCATGATGATGATCATCACCATGATGACGATGATGAAGAGGAGGAGGAGGAGGAGGAGGAGGAAGAGGAGGAAGAGGAGGAGGAGGAGGAGGAGGAATATAGAATTACGATGCGGATTACCCTTGGTATTAGTTTAGTTCATCCGTTTGGTTCCTACGCTAGATCGAGAGCAGTAACGTCTAACAACGTCAGCTACCAGCTTGCCCCACACCTCAAGCATTCTAACACCCCCGACCAAAGCCAAGATCATTAACTCTATCCCACCTTGATCTATCAATGCCAGACCAGGACTTTGACCAAAAATCTGGAACGCGAGATAACCACCTGCGAGGAAAGCCGTCAACAAAATCAATTTGGACATGATCAGAAACAATAGGATAAGAGAAGTGATGGAAACAACACCTATCCTCCACTACATTCAGAGGCGAACAAACAGGTGGTCTGGACGTCAGACACGTATGGCACCTCACCAGCTAGCCAGTACAGCGTACAAGAAAAATATATCACGTTACACAGCAAGGAGAAAACAAAGGAAAACCTGGATGGAGTGTGTAAAGGACACACTGAAAACACCCAACACTCCACCCAGCCAGGCCATCCAGCTTTCTAGAGACAGAAAGCTCTTTCTCCCCTCGACACCCTAGCGGTACAAGAGGAAGGGTACAGTAAAGTAAAGTAAAGCAAAGTAAAGTAAAGTAAAGTAAAGTAAAGTAAAGTAAAGTAAAGCAAAGTAAAGTAAAGTAAAGTAAAGTAAAGTAAAGTAAAGTAAAGCTAAAGTAAAGTAAAGTAAAGTAAAGTAAAGTAAAGTGAAGTAAAGCTAAAGTAAAGCAAAGTAAAGTAAAGTAAAGTAAAGTAAAGTAAAGCAAAGTAAAGTAAAGTAAAGTAAAGTAAAG
>NW_004798614.1:25609-46704 GCF_000002075.1 Aplysia californica | reverse complement strand
GGGCTTCTAGGTTATGACTATGTTAGTGCTGTTTACCTTATCCTGCTTTACTATCAGACTTCCAAAAATAAAGGGGAAAATAATAATGGCTAATTATATAAATATTACCTTTGGTGGGGAAAAAAACCCTACCGTGCACCATGGTAACATTATGAAAGCATCTCTCAATTATTCGGAGCATTGACAAGTTATCGTTGACAATAGTCCGTTTCGGGTCCCTGGGCTACGATCGTTGGAGCATGTAAAGAGCTTAATCGTTCTCCGTTGTCAACAGAATTAACAAAGACGCCTCTTTCTACAAAAACCAGTAGGTAAATACGCTATCTTAGAATTACAAAGTTCTAACTGACATTTTTGGCCGTATTGAGTTTCTAAGAACATGAGGTCAGATACTGAAAACTTTCTTTCTGCTCTATCAAAATCGTAAGACTATTCGCAGTCGTTGTCAAGATATTCAAAGAATTACATTCGAAAAAGCTTACCCATGTTAGGTGTATGAAGCTCAAAATTTGTAGCGCCAAATGTCTCAAATCTAAGGACTTAGCAGATAGAACTCTGTAATTCTAGAGTAGCCTAGCATTCAGAAGCAAACGTACAAGGTGTGCACATTGTACAATAGAGGAGGGCAATGAATGGAGCTGCTTCTAATGTTGACTCAGTCGCCACAGGCGATGAAATTTTCGCATTACGTTTCAGAAACCACAATTGGTGAAGGGGGAAGACAAGGCTGTTAGTGTTAAGTTCAAATATTATTTTTTAATACAAATTATGTTATGTCAGTGACGTTCCTATCCCACCCCATGTGGTTACACGTGACCCGCGTCTTGCACCATTACATCCGACAAGAGTGTTGTCCTGGAGACTGAATGGCTTATGGAAACTGGGCAAACGAAAGCTAAAAAAAACAAAACAACTAAGACACACAGGCGAGGGGGTCACATACTTGACCAAGTGATCAGACCCAAAATATAGTGAAACATCTGTCTGTTTTGGACCCCAAAAAAATTCTGACTATCATCTTATCGTCGTCGATTTAAATGTTTCAAAAATCCCGATAACCATCCGCTCTAGGCACATGGAACCCGCGGACATTCCATTAGTGAAAGAAGACACCCAGATTCCCCACGCTTTTTGGACTATCATTAAAGCCAACGCCATCTTGACGGACTCACTGGAAACTCACGCACTTCACACTGCACACGTACCGTCACCCAGAGACGAATTACTGAAAAACTGAGAACAATACTGTGCCCAAGTCAGGTTTTGCTGAACGGAGATAAAATAACAAAAAAGCATGGACTTAAGTCTATGTTTATTGTTTTGGGATTACCTGCAGTTTTCCCCTTTTTCTCGCTACACCGTTAATGGTAGGGTGTCGTATGCACTGTGAATAGATGCGGGAAGCCTTTCTATCTTACTTTTTCCAGCACTAAATGACCATTATTGATTGTGTCGAGGTGTTTCTCTTTACTCAAACAAACAAATGATAGGCAAAGAGAAAAAGGTGAGAGAGGGTGTTCAAGCCCAAAGGGACATGTTTTTGTTTTGTTTTGTTGTTTTGTTTTAAGCTTCTATTAGAACAAAACGAACCATAATTATATACCGTACCGCGTTGCCAAAGTTCTGTCATACCCACCTTCAGAGTAGACCTACAATAACTCTTTTACTGTTCAACATACGCGTAGCTGAGCAAAAATGTGTACACGTGTTCTTCTTTCATCTTCTGCCAACATGATGTAAAGAGAATTGGCTAGTAAAACTTCCCATATTCATAGAAGATACTGTTTATTCAAACTGACCCTTGACAAATCCAAATCAAAGTTTGCTCAGTGTAGAGTGTGGTCTCTTCCGGCTTGATTTACTTCTACAAAACGTCTTTTCATTGACTGAATTAATATCCTTATGGTTGCCTGAGGAATCCCTTGCCATTCTTTGTGCTGTGAAGTGCAGCCTTCAGTTCCAGGCGAGTTTGCACAAGTGTGGCCTGTTTTTAACCCTCCAGCCAAGGTCTTATTTTAGATGTTCTGCGTACGGTTAAGGCTTGTTGATCTAGCAGGCCAGTCTAGAACATTGATTTGATGAGTTTGGAAAAAGTTTTAACTGATCATGGCCGCATGAGGTTGAGTGCTGTCCTTTTGGCACATTCCATCATCCGTACAAGTAGGGCTGGACATTGTGACGAAGAATTTCATTACAGTGCAGTCGCTCTCTGAAGTTGCTTTGAATAGTGACCAAATTATGTGTACGATGAAGAGCAGGGATTCCATCCCAAACATTCACACTTCAGCCACCAAATCGGTCCGTTTGGTGGACAATGGCTTTGGGAAATCTCTATCCTCTTCTTCTTTACGCTTTTTCTCTTCCACCAATGCGACAAATTAAAAACCTGGACCTTTGCTTAATAGAACACTCTAGATCTACCAACCTCTCTGGTTCCATCACCAATGTTGGTGAGCCCAAATTCGGCAATTTCTTCGATGAAACGGAGTTAAAATAGGTCCTAACGGAAGGCGATAATCACGCAATCCATGGCCACATAAATGTCTGACAATGTTGTTTTAAGACAGTCCGAAGTACCTGGCATTCTCTGCACTTGGTAAGAACGGATTTCGAACATGGGTGTTGGCAATAATCTAATTCAGGCACCCTCGGTAAGCCATGTCTAGACCTGTCTTGGACATTTCCAAGTGGTGTTAAAATGCTTATATAAGCGTTAGATGGTTCTTCTGCACACATTTTCATTTGTACTTGTTCTGCAACCGTAGAAAGCGCGATCCAGAATTCATCATACGCTCAGCGCATTCACGTTCTGCATTTGTCAGTTTTGTTATTTTGAAAAGAGGTGAACAAATACCTCAACGGTGAAAAAGCACAGATTTTTATCATGCATAATGTGTGTTTACATAATGTCTGTGTGATTCAAAGCAAATTTTGATTTGCAGGATGTGCATATGGGCGAAAACATAGAGAACGCCGAAACTTAAGCGGCTGAAGATTAACGCAGACAGGCGCCAGTGGGTGTCTACTTGATTTCACACAGAGGGGGCCTAAGGCCTAGACCGAGATCTAAGATTTTTTTTTTAATTACACAACACAGCTGGTATTTACGAAGCATTTATTGGTGGGGGGGGGCACGAATTTCTAAATGTAATTCTGCTCGATTGCCACCCTAATTTGACGACGCTGCTTTAAAAAATGTAGTTAGTTTTGTGTACGTGAAGCACCAGCTCTGAAATGAAAATGCTAAAGCCGCCTGCAGTCTGACTGCCAGCTCTATTATAATTGTGGGGCAATAAGTTGGAAATCATAAGGGAATTTGTATACCTTTCGGCGCTTTCTGAGCCAGTCTCTAAAAACGGCGTTCTCTATGCTTTCGCCCTATCGTGAGAAAACAATACATGTACAAACACTTGACCACGTGACCTACAACTTCCAGTTTATGATTTCATTGGTCTCCGCATGCACCAAGAGTCTCAAAAGTCACACAAGTCATGAATTTTCAGTTTTAGTACAATTCGAAACGTTATAGTGCTGTCAAAAATTCGTGACGCAACTTATTGTCAAATATCTCAACTATCGAACATAAACTCTCCAGCTTTTGCACTATGACTTGTATCAATTTGTCTTAAGAGATCAATATTTTTGTACAAAACCTGTAGGCTCTATTCTAGAAAATTCCTTAATAAGTACAAATAAAAAATCCTAGTTGGTGGTTTCAACTGATTTTAAAAGGTTTACAGCAGGGATATCGCTTTTAAAAAGCAAGTCCGTCATTTTTTCTAATCGCGAGATTATCTTTATTGAACGCATGGAACTTTTACTTTTAGTGCAAAAAAGTGTTCATTATAAAATCAGTTTCTTGTAACTAGTTTTTCAACTAAAAAGTGTCATCAGAGAGTATTTAATTAGTGTCTCTGGTGTCATTGATGAACTCTGACGTAACCCATATGCGTATACAAAATGAGTGTGCGAAGCGGGAAGTGCTGTTAACAATTTCTATTTTCCGCGTGAACGAGGTTTGCAGTATTTTTTATAAATTAATTAAGAAAACTTTATTAGTCTAGCCTCAATTGTTGAGGAAAAATATGATTAAATCAAGACAAATTGAGACAAACTGCTGTGCAAAGTATGGTTGACATTGATTCACCCGTTAAAAAGATATTTGAGGATAAGTTGCGCCACGAATTTTTGACCGCACTATAGTGAAAATTTCCGTAGTACAATAATAGTATATTATGATATAAGTACAAGTGTGACAGAACTTTTGCAACTCAGTATAATTAAAGACACCAAACCAAATTATTTTCTTGCTACCCCCCCCCCCCCAATAATAAATAAATGAATAAATAAATAAATGAATAAATAAATAAATAAATAAATAAATAAATAAATAAATACATAAATAAATAAATAAATAAATAAATAAATAAATAAATAAATGGACGAATATATAAATAAAATAATACAAAATACAAATGCAAAATATAAATATATATTTAGAAACTAAAACAAACCCTCAACAAAATAGGGTTGTTGGGTTTTTTTTACTCTATCCGTAGGCCCTATGGTCATTTTGTACCCCCGGGATTGTATTTCACAGTTTAGAATACATGATCTTCTAGTGTGAGATCTCTTTGAAATTAAACTTTCAGACTGCTGTGCAAAGCGTACGGATCGGATTAACGAGTAAATTTCACTTTGGAAAGTGGTGGCTACAGAGTTTCCCTCGTCATATGGATATGACAGAAAAACACGACGTACAGATAGGGTTAAACACGAGAAACGTCGTAAAACAGGCTCCTTTGCTTAGGAAGAAAATAATAATCCTGAAGATTTGTGAATACCGTACCTAGATGAGCAATATCACCTTCAGTTGTCTTTGAAATGTTCAGCGGAACTCCCAGGAACTGTTTCTCGAGAGCCAAACGCACTTTCAAATATCTCTCTCTCTCTCTCTCTCTCTCTCTCTCTCTCTCTCTCTCTCTCTCTCTCTCTCTCTCTCTCTCTCTCTCTCTCTCTCTCGCTCTCTCGCTCTCTTGTGTGTGTGTGCGCGTGTGTTTGTGTGTTTGTGTGTGAGGGGGGGGGGGGGCAGTGCGCGTGTGTGTATCTCTCTCTCCCCACCTTCTCTCTCTCTCTTTTTTTTTTTTTTATCTTTGGGAATGGCTCTCTCTCTCTCTCGCCTCTATGTGTGTGTGTGTGTGTGTTTGTGAGGAAGAGAAAAGAGAGACACGATGACAGAGAGAGAGAGAGAGAGAGAGAGAGAGAGAGAGAGAGAGAGAGAGAGGGGGGGGGGGAGAGAGAGAGAGAGAGAGAGAGAGAGAGAGAGAGGGGGGGGGAGATGTTGGTTTTTTGTGCTTATGCCTCGATGTCTATTATTTTTATTAATGTAATAGGAGATGTTTAATATGAATCTTCTTTTCAGCTGGAGCAGTTGATGAACATGATAAATATTGTATTTAATTTAGTATGCATGAGTATGAGACCTTAAACGGGAGAGATACACTCTAAAGGAAAAAAACATGTCCACGTATGCCTACATCACCAAGACCAAAATTATCCACCTGATAACATTTTGGAGCAATAATTATTAAATTATTACCCCCCAGAGACCTTGCAAGCAATCGTTAATTCTCTTGCTGTTGGTGTTAGGCTTCGCTACTACTTTGTTTTGTTGTTCATGTTTTTCATGTAAACGAAACGAAACATTAATTTTCTCACGCCGGTGTCTTTATTTTTGTTTTTATCACAGAAGAGTCACTCAGACTTACACACTGCTTACACTGTGCATTGTATTGTTTGTGTGTCTTTCTGAATCTGATCAGCGCTTTATTTTACTTTAGTTTACCCTTCGTAGCTTTCCGAAGAATTGAAAACTAAACGTTATAGAATTGCTTGGTAAAGGTAGCTATGGATGCACTGCCTACTCAAGATATTGTTGATGGAGAATTCAACAGCGAGGAAGATGAACCATCTCAAGATGCGTGGGGTCGTCTCTTCCCTCTCGGCTCTAGTTTTGTCGCCATGGGCAAGTTTTAGTTCCTTTAGTTACCGTACAACTTAGATTCTAGATAGATCGAAAATCTAAATCTAGATCTAGATTCTAGATCTAGATTCTTAGATCTAAATCTTGTAGATCTACTGGTGTAGATTAGGCCTTTGTTGATGTCCTGGGCTGAATCCAGACTCAAATTTTGAGATGGAAGAAGAGGCTAGCCATACTAAGTCAGTACGGCTAGATCTAGACTGATTGGCTAGTTAGTATGACTAGACAGCTGGGCTAGCCGTACTTATTCTGGTAAATTTTTACTTTCACTCCGGTTCACAGATGCACTGCTTCAGGGGTCCAACTGTTGTACAGTACAGTGTACTGTTTGCTGCAGATCAAATAAAGCCACTAAAACTGTCGCAAATCAATTATTTTCAAGAAAATTTCAAATTTAACTGTAAAATATCAAATTATGGGTTAAAACAGGGGGGCAGTGTCTACGTACATGGTAACCGGGCACGTACGCTAGCCTCAGTGTCTACGTACGTGGTAACCAGCAACCGGGGGCGTAGTGACGGTAGTCTCAATGTCACACACACGGTAACCGGGCACGTAGCCTCAATATCTATGTACACGGTAACCAGCAACTGGGCGTCTCTCATTATCTACGTACACGGTAACCGGGTATTTAGTTTCGTGTGTGGGTTGGGGGGGGGGGGGGGGCTTGAGCAAGGTGCACGGTAACTGCTTTGCTCCCTTCATAACCTTGACCTTTTTCCTTTTCACCGTGTAGTCTCAATGTCACACACACGGTAACCGGGCACATAGCTTCAATATCTATGTACACGGTAACCAGCAACTGGGCGTGTAGTCTCAATGTCACATACATGGTAACCGGGCGCATAGCCTCAATATCCAGGTACACGGTAACCGGGCACATAGCCTCAATATCTACGTACACGGTAACAGGTAACCGGGCACCTCTCATTATCTACGCACACGGTAACCGGGTATTTTGTTTCGGGGGGGAGGGGGGGGACCTTGAGCTAGGTGCACGGTAACTGCTTCACTCCCTTCATGACCGTGACCTTTTTCCTTTTTCACTCCCCTTTTTGTGTGTTGTGAGCGGAATGTAATCCCAAAAATGATCCCAATCTACCCCCTGTCATCTTCCCTAAGGGAGAGAAAAATGCAGTGACACTGAAAATCTGCGAATCTGGAACAGAAAGCTAAAATATAGATGTTTACAAAACATTTAAAACTATCACGAGAGAGAGAGAATGAGACTCAGAAAACAGAGAGAGGGAGAAGGAGAGAGAGAGCAGAAAGAGAGACACTCTGTTATGAAATTTAGTGGGTATCATGCAGGACACTATAGAGCGGTTGACCCTCCCTAGTCTGGACGCTCTGTTATGAAATTTAGTGGGTATCATGCTGGACTATAGAGCGGTTGACCCTAGTGTGCCCTCTTCAAAAGAGCGCGAACTTTGCGAACAGTTTCCCTACTTACAAGTGTGAAAAACAAAAAAAGTGACTCTCTCTTTGGCTGAGTGAACTATCTCTTGGACCTTCCAGTTACCGTATACGTAGATACTGAGACTACGTGCCCGGTTACCGAGTCTCTTATAACGAGTCCTGAAATAACGAAAAGTCGGTTTATAAAAACACTATTCGAAAACCCCGGTTTTTTTCCCTTCTTTATCTTTGTAAATAAAAAGTTTTGGGTATGTCTCAAAGTCTTCCAAAACAAAACCAAAGCCTGTGTATACTAATTTGAAAATATAATTAAGTTTTATTTGCTCCCACAGATTTGGTAAATGATACCTACTCATTTGGCAGGGGAGAGACCTGTGATGTTCCTTTCAGCAGCCAGGCAGCCAAGAATCACCAGTGTTTTCAGGCTTACAGTAAAGTCCATTTCAAGCTTGTCAGGGTAAGACTAAGATGCCTGATGTGAGGAACTGCAGAGTATAATCTTGTGCCTTTTACTGGTTACACTACACACACACATATATCTATATACATGAAAATTGTCATTATATTTTGCAGCATGCTTTTTAAGAATAGACGAAAATGTATGGGGTTTTTTGGTGTGTGTTTTTTTCAAATTCTATTTTTGTTACTAAATAGTGTTTGCCTGATCATTTTCTGCAATGATACTTTTTTCTTGAACTATATAAAATATATATATATCGCAAGCCACGTGATTCAACCACATTTTTCAGGAGAAGCAAAAAACTTATATTATATTTCTTTATGCTCGTACCTAGGAATCTGAAATTTAGATATATGATATAATATGATATGGGACGATGGTCTGTAACTAACTTTAAAAAGAAAAAGCTTTCTTACATAAGTTACTGGACTTGGGTGGTTTAGACACCTACCAAAATCTCTGTGATTCAACCGCATAAGTGACAGTATGATGGCGTCAAGGCGTTTGAATCACATTAATCAACGCCACTCGACAAGCGCCAATGGTCGCATGGGCGTTTGAGTTATTGACGAAAGCAAATCATAATAAAGTTAAGATTAAGAGTGATTATTTCAGTTATTTGGTTGGGTCTTCTTGGGCAGGACTGTTTTTGTCCCCATGGAGTTGGTAAAAAGGATCATTCATCTTAGAGTTCAGTTTGTACTGGATATTTGTGTTCAGTGTGTATGAAAGGCAACGAACGTTTGTGACAAAGGGTTTGTTTTTGCTTCAGCCAGGTCTGAATGGTCCAGAAATCTGACATTAAAAGGTTGGAGGGGGGGGGGGATATTGTCTTGTTTTCTCAAAAACGTTCAAGATTATCCTTGAGCACACAACTGTGCTGTCAACTTCCATTTGCGTTTGTTCCTTTTCCAGGTATTTGTGTTTAACAATTTTGCTCTATCTGGTACGAATGTCACTAATTGCATTTGGCAAGATAGCGTTGTGGTCTGATAAGTACAGCCATCTCTGTATATAATGAACATGGCAAATTGTCAGTAGCTCCTCGAAGAAGTTACTGAGACAAGAAGAGCTTTCATTGGCAATCAGTGATCCTTCTCCTTGGTGCCAAACGTGACACTTCACATCTTCGGTTACCAAATTTAAAAAAATATATATAGCTAATTTGGTTCTGTTATGTTAAAGTGCTGCAGATGTGTTCAAAGCCGTACTAACAATAAATCCGCTTCCAAGTCGATGCACACTAGACACAATCTTTTCCCATCCACTGGGTTTTGTGCAAGCTTCATGATAGATTCTTTATCCTACCTTGCATACATCACATTGATCCTTCCGACACATACAACAACAGGTTGCTCTTTTCGTATATCAAAAGTCGTCTAGGACACAAGTTGTGCCTTAGCTGTCAATCATAGACTTTATATTCATTCGCCAGTAGCTTTTGCCACAATTCACCGACTTTGACGAGTCAGTATTAACATATTCTTTGATTCCATCTTGCCCTTTCTCAACTACACTACCAAACCTAGTGATGGATAGCGCAAACTGCCTTGACAAAATCTTCTGGCTATCAATAGGGTTCAATCTGAGTTGAAGTTAGCAAAGGTTTATTTGATGTTACCTTCCAGTCTGTTTTGAGAAAGGCCACAGTCATGTGGGTCACGCCACCTACGCGACAGGTGAACTCCTTAACTAGCCGCTGAATCTGCCTGATTTAAATGCCCATTTGCCACCTGGCTGCGAAAGTGGCATTTGGGCGGTTGAATCAGGTGGAAATTGGGGACTGGTGTGATAAAGGCGATTGATTTGCTGACGAATTGAAACACTTGGCAGTAATCTTTCAAACTCAGGATTTTAACATAAGGTGTATCAAAGGCTGTACTACATGTACATAACGGGATAAAAAAGTGATTTTCAAAAAGTGACAGGCGGTTGAATCACGTGGCTGACGATATGTCTATATAATATATATATTATATATATATAGCTTTGCTGTTTTAAATTGCTGGAACTGAAGGGTCCTCTTGGACTGATAGGATAAACAACTTATTGAAATTTGGAAGGCCAACTGATTTTCTTTTCTTTCAAATATTATTAAAACTATAATATCAATATTAAAGTCTTCGACCTGATGATTTTTTCATTGCCTCTCAAATAATCCACAGAAAAATACAAGCACAGGAGAGCATGTGTTTTTGGAAGACACCAGCAGCAATGGTACATTTATCAATGGTGAAAAAGTTGGTAAGTACATTTCTGATAATGAAAAACAGGGTGGAGGAGAAAAAATTAAAGGGGGGGGGGGGAGTTTTGCGCATTTAGAAAGGATTTGTGAGTAGATGTGTTTGTTGTTTGTTGGAAGTAGTTAATGTGGGTAAAAGTATGGTAATATTGATAACAATAGCATTTATGTTGCGCATAAAAATTTTCTTTTAAAAATGCACAATGATGTCACATTTGAAAATTACTTGACAAATATATACATGATAGAACATAATGTATAAATTATTGTAGATGTAATCATTTTCACGATAAAAATTTGTCCAGCATGACTTTTCCTGATGCTGTATAAAGGTTGAGGTAATTTTTGTACTTGTGGTTGTGACAATAGTACAGTGGAAACCATATGTAACAGGCCCGGTAATAACAGGGATCTGGTAATAACAGGGATTTTTTAAATCCCCGTTTTTTCCTTCTCTTTCTCTCCATTAAAAGTTATCGGCAATAACAGGGCCTCATCGGAGCCCAACAGGTTATAGCAGGGACAAAGGCTTGTTAACAATGTGTAAAAAGTATGAGAGAGAGAGAGAGTAACGAAGTGGTGGAGCAAGACCACGCAAGCCGTGCCACTGCAAGCACACGCAGCGTGTGAAGCGAGAGAGGGCTGCGGTGTGCTGCAGTGCCGACCTCAATCTAACCCGAAATCTAGCAACAAGCACGCGTAATGTGTCACCAACGATGTCAAGCGCAAGAGAAAATGCCTTTCTATTGACAAAAAGTACTAAATAATCCAGGCTGTTGACAAAAAGCAAGCTTCACTTGCAGAGATTCGTTGTCTGTTTGACATTCCTCAAGGGTCGATTCACATCATTATCAAGGATAGAGAGAAGATAGTGTCAGCGTACTCCAATGGAAAGTTTGCTCTGGATCAAAAGAAGATGAGACTACCCGATGCTGATGCTGTGGACCAAGCTCTTCTGATGTGGTTTACTTTAAGGAGGCAAGGAGAAAGTGGGTGCCACAAGGTACTTGTGGCAAGGGAAACTACCCATGAATAAGTACAGCTGGATTAGTCCACAAATGCTTAACTTCCTTGCATTTCTGATTTAACAGGGATCGGATATAACAGTACATTTTCTCTACTCCCACCATCCCTGTTGTATCAGGTTTCCACTGTATTTTCATGAGATGGTGTCTGATTTTTAAAACAGGTTTTAAAGATGTAATTTCTGGTAATAAAAAGTATGGGATCTCTTGTGAATATTTCTACTCTACTGTTCAAGCACCAGTCAAGTAAGTGTAATATAAATATGGCAAAATGGAGAGTGCGTAGTCCAATATCTGGAAAATGCCTCAATTTGCTTTGTTGGGAGAATTCAGCTTTGGGAAAATTTAAAAGAAAGAATGTTACTGTTTGATTGTTGTTTTGTTTATCATTTAACGCTTTGCAGTCAGACGGTCAGCGGTACAAAATACCCCATCTGGTCACCCAGCCAGGAGAGCGAATGCAATGGGCTTCTTGGGCTTGGCGCACTTCTGCGCCAGGTAACGAGAATGGACAATTTTTATTGCGCCAAGTGACTGAAAAGTGTTAATAGGAGATTGGGAAGGATAACTGTTTGCTTTTCTCTTGTTTGCAGGAAAGGGAAAGAAGCAGGTTCTTAACAACAACGATGAAATTGCCCTGGCCTTGAAGAAAAATAAAGGTACTTTTCTGTCTTGTTTTGTTAAAGGTCTCTGTTTTGTTCAGCATACTTTCATGAAGTCCTGTCTCGTGTTTTGCATAGATTCTGTTTGTTTAGTGTTTAGATTCTGTCTGTTGTGTCAGCAGTATGTCATGCTTAATGTTTTTTTCTCTGGTTTACAACTGATATGAGTTTAGTGCTCCGCAAGCAACTCTGTTTTTATTTTTCCTGTTTTCTTTTATTTTCATCTGGTTCCTTTGCAACATGCTTCCCCATGATAAGCATTAATTGTTTTATATTTCATTATGCTGAAGTTTTTATCTTTTAACCAGTCTTTAGTTTGCTAGTGGTTGGAAGATGCCTTGTAGATCTCATCTCTTTTCTTTCCCAATGTTATAATTTTTGTCAATCTGTCTTACTTTCCCTGAGTAGTAAATTACTGTTATTGTGTCATGCTTCTCTGTATTCAAACAGTGGGTGGTTGGCACGTGCTCTGGTGCAGTTTTCTCCTTCTTTCCTATCAAATATTTATCGCTCGTATCTCACTTCCTACTTTTTTGTGTTTGTCACTCTCTTGTACCATCTCTTATCTTCAGCACTTATATGACCTAATATTGTGTTGCAAGTGCCGTAAATCTGTTACAATAAATATTTTTAAAAATTTACAATAATCGAACAATAAGAGCTAAGTGTGACAGTGTTGGTCTCATTCTCAGTAGGTGGTTGGCGGGTGCTCTGGTGGGATATGCTCCTTCTTTCCTATCAAACATCTACCATTCTTATCTCTCCTCTTTCTATTCTTTCTTTTGCTCTCGAGTAATACCTCTAATTTTCGGTACGTATTTGACCTGTTTTTGTTGCGAATGCAGTTAAACTCTTTCCCAAAATACTTTTATCAGAAAGGTCTCATTCTATTATTGTTCCTTAGCTTACGTGTTCATGGACTTGAACGCTAACGAGGACTCAAGCCTGCCACCTGAGCTCACAGAGAAGTACACGCTGACTCGTGTGTTGGGCAGGTAGGTGAACCACACAGAAAACACACGCCCCTGTAGGTAGTCTAGCTTGGAAACTTTAAGTGGGTGGTTGGCGGGTGTTCTGGTGTAGTTTGCTTGCTCTTCTGTCCTGTCAAACATCTGTCTACCTTTCCTCTCGCCTTTTTTTCTCTGCATGTTACTTTCTAGGAACACGCTTCTTACCTTTGCACGCATGTGGCCTATTTGTGTTGCAAGTGCTGTAAAACTCTTATTACTATAACTAAACTAAGAGTCCTTAAACTGAGCTGATGGTGTAGCTCGTGATTTTTTGTGGTTGTATTTTTTTTGTATGTGCGTGTGTGGTATATTTTGTTATTTAACCGAAATTTGTGGAATAAATTATTAGGGTTAGGTTTGCCACCTTCTCGTGTGTTTGATATCCAAGTGTGGAAGCTTTTTTCATGGAGTATCTTCGCCTATTTCTGGGACACTGCATCTCTCTAAGCCAGGGCTGACCCTGACAGTGTTGAAGCAGCCCACACCTTGAGTGATCTAATTTGTGTCAATGGGGCTTAAAACATTTGCAAGTAAATTTCATATATTATTTGTATCTTCTTGGACTTTTGTAAATACAGTCAGACCTGCTCTAACGGCCTACCGTTTAAGACAGTCACCTGTACAAACGGCCACTTCCTATTTTCTACCTTGCTTTTTTTATTTGCACAGTAATGACACCATGTAAAACGTCCACCTGTCTAATGCAGTCACTTTTCTCCTCCACTATGGGTGGCCGTCTTACCCAGTTTCGACTGTAGCTGCTAATGATATTTTCTTGCTTTTGTCTGTTGTGAACAGAGGGGCCTGTGGGGAAGTGAGGCTAGCTTTCTCCAAGGGCTCATGTGACAAATTTGCCTGCAAGATTATCTCAAAGAAAAAATTTTCCGTCGGTGGGAAAACGGCAGTGGTATGTTGCTAGCTTTATTTGGCATTGGTTGTTCGCTCTTTGGTCATATTTCGTTTAAAATGTCTCAAAAAATGAGTCATATTATACTGTTATGAATGTTTTAAGTTTCATGAGAAAACTTTTTCCCCCCCCACAGAATTTGAATTTCTGTTTTTCCTTTAATCATTATCTCTCGTTGATAAGATAATTTGTGCTTTTCTTGGGGAATTGATAAAAATGTTTTGAGAAATGTTCGAAGTAACAAAATCTAATGTACTTATTTAACGAATTCGATAAACTTGTTTTTCATTTAAATGTTTTGGCCTATTAATAATAAATCTTTGATTGTTTGCAGTTTGTCGTGCTCTTATTCAACCTTATTTGTTGTTTGTGAATTCTCATCTATTGATTTTGGTTTTCTATTGTACATCTTTCCTTTAAGAGTAATTTATTATAGAATTTACCATCAATGTGTAGATTTGCTTGTCTTTTCTGCTATTTAAAAAAACCCCCAAAAAACAACTTCTTTTGGAAAGCAAAAAAGAATTTAACCTTTAGTTTTTAAAATTTTGCTGTGTTTATTATTTCGACAGAACATGGCATCCCAAGTCATGGGTGAAGTGAAAATTCTGAAAGCGTTA
Source organism: Aplysia californica (assembly GCF_000002075.1). Taxonomy (NCBI): domain Eukaryota; kingdom Metazoa; phylum Mollusca; class Gastropoda; order Aplysiida; family Aplysiidae; genus Aplysia; species Aplysia californica. The sequence goes on along the minus strand of NW_004798614.1, from coordinate 32,316 downwards.
AAACATGTAAGTTTTCTCATGCAGGGAACTGGTCATGTGCTGTTATGTATTGCCAATGTGGAGTTGTTGCCTTGGTGTGGATTTTTTCCAATCAAAACTTTGTATTCAGGGAAGATTATTGATAGGTTAAAGCAATGAGTTTATAGTTATTGGCCCTTACGTTTTTGTACATAAATATTGTTGTGGTATCTGATTTGGTACTGTTGTTCCGGTTGAGTTTTCAATAAATTTTTTCCCCATTACACAGTGCCATGTCTAAGGCGGTTGTTGAAAGGTGCCATCTCTTGTTGATATCGGTTATTTTCATGAATTCTAGTGTTTCTTTCCACCGCCTTGATTTTTTTCTGTTCTGCTCTGCTCTCTCTCTCTTTTTTCCTTTTTAATTATAACTGCGGCATTGTGTTTCTCTGTAACTTAAAAAGTCTTCGCGGTACAGGGCCACTGAAGGTAGGATTTGAGATTTTAACCTCACTTGCACTTCTCATTTCCCATATTGTGAACAAGTAGTTGGAAGGCACCACTGGTAGGTTCTACTTCTTTCATTTCTCTCCATTGTGTCTGTCTGTCTGTCTGTCTGTCCCACTTTTTTTTCCAGCGCTAAATGAAAGTTATGTGTCAGTATGCTTCTCTTTGCTCTGCTCAAAGTCAAACAAATTATAATGTATTGGGTTTTTGGGGGATTTTTTTTCCTTTCCTTTTCCCAGTTATATTTGTTTTTCTCCTATTCCAGCCGTGTATCATTGGAATAGAGGATGTGATTGACACACCAGACATGCTGTACATTTTCTTGGAACTGTGAGTGCATTGAAAAAAATATTTTTACTGTTGCAGTGGATTGGATGGTTGAAGGACATTACTGGCAGGTCCTACTTCTTTCCTTTTTCTCAGTTGTTTCTGTCTGTCCTTTTTTTCCCCTGTAGTAAATGACCTGAACTATGTGGATAATCTCTTCTTTAATCAGAGGGTGGTTAGCGGGTGCTCTGATGTGGTTTGCTCCTTTTCTCCTATTACACATCTACCGTCCTCATCTCTCCTCCTTATTTGTGTGTGTTACTCTCACTTAACACCTCAAACCTTCAGCACTTACATGACCGTATTGTGTTGCAAGTGGGTGGTTGGTGGGTGCTCTGGTGTGGTCTGCTCCTTTTTTCCTATCAAACATCTATCGTCCTTATCTCTCCTCCTCTTTTTTTGTGTTTGTTACTCTCTTGTAACACCTCTAATCTTTGGCGCTTATATGACTTTATTGTGTTGCAAGTGCCATAAAACTCTAAAACATTGTGTTTCAAGTGCTATAAAACTTTTGCTGAAACTAAATCTAAACTGAATGATTGTTATTGTGTGGATGTGCTTTTCTTTATTTAAACAAACAAAGAGGAAACTGTTGTTAGAGATTTGTAGCTGTAATGTTTTACAACCGCCCAACAACACAGTTTAGATCTTTTAGGGTGGGTGTCTGGTTGGCGGGTGCTCTACTGTGGTTTGCTCTTTCTTTCCTATCAAACATCCGTCTTCCTTATCTCTCCTCCTTCATTCATGTTCTCCTAACATCTCGAAATCTTTGGCATTCATATGGCCTTATTGTGTTGCAAGTGCAGTAAAATCTTAGTAAAAGTGAAAATCATTTAGGTGATGTACTGTTTCAACCCTGCCTGTCCAGGCTGAGTGGGACACAACATCCCAGCACAGAGACTGAGATACTGGTTGATCTTACTTTTTTTTTTTAATGTCTGTCCGTCTGTCTTGCTTTTTCCCCGGCACTAAATGACCATTAATGTATGGATGTGATTCTCTTTCCTCAAACGAACCAAACAGGGTGGAAGGTGGTGAGCTGTTTGACAAGGTGGTCTCAATAGACAAGTACGATGAGAGCACGGGGAAGATGCTCTTCTTCCAGATGGCTACAGCTATAAAGGTTAGCTCTCTCTCATTGTGTTCATCTCTCTCTATCTCTCTGTGTCTCTTTGTCTGTCTGCCTATCTCTTTTTCTTTTTTTTCTTTTTCTGTCTGTCTGTTTCTATCTCGCTGTGTGTCCACCCCCCTCCCCCCTTCCCCCCACTTTTACTTTCTCTCTCTCTCTCTCTCTCTCTCTCTCTCTCTCTCTCGCTCTCGCTCTCTCCCCCCTCTCTCTCTCTCACTCTCTCTCACTCTCTCTCTCTCTCCCCCTCCCCTCTCTCTCTCTCTCTCTCTCTCTCTCTCTCTCTCTCTCTCTCTCTCTCTCTCTCTCTCTCTCTCTCTCTCTCTCTCCCTATCTCCCTCTTTCTCCCCCTCCCTCTCTCTATAGTGTCTGATTATGAAGAAAGTTAAAAGAGGAAGACTGAAAATAGGAAGCATAAACACGGCCTCATTGCCTTTTGAGCATGTGGTTTCGGTGAAATTGGGGTAATTCAGATAACTGTTTCTTTGCTCTCTGGCTATAAAACACCAAATGCTTTACACCATGGAAAAGTTCAACTTTTCCTCGTTGTAGTGGTGTAAGTTGTTTATTGATCCGGTAATTAGGAGCTGGAGAATCACCGCGGAAAGCGAAGCCCCTCGTGGTTGGAATGCATGGTCGGCCAGCTTAAAAATTTACATGCGGACTCTCAAATGTTTTGCGGAAAGATTGATGATTAAATACCGTCTTTTCATTGGTGGATAACTGTAGAGCTTTGAAAGGGCTTTCCTGTGGTAAAATTTGGGCCTTTGGCGTTTAAATAGAAAGCCTTTAAAAATACAGTCAAAGTTTTCAAAGATTATTTTTTTTTACACGAAATATGTATAATTCCGGCTCAAAAAAGGTACCAACAGAAAGATCAGTTAATTTTCTATTAGAATAAAGTAATCGGCTTGGATTTTTTTTTCATCGTGCCTTCTGCGAAACACGGAAAGCATGTGACCCCGAGCCCTCAGTACAGAGCTGACTTGCTCGTCACGGGGACCAGTGCGGAGCCGGACAGGACAACGCTCGATGTTTTTATCGAAATAACGACAGATCATCTTGTTTGAGGCAAAGAAATCACTGTTTTGTAATGATCTCACAGTCTTGAAAAAAAATTAGGCTCCAATATCTATGTTATAGTGATGGCACTCTGTTAATGTATAGATGTTTGGTGCTGTTGGTACTCTTTTATTGTCTGTCTAACATGGAGTTGCAGCTAGTTAGCGGCTTTTGCAATATTTAAACAGCTGCCATTTTCTTTATAATTGACTGAGAGGTAAAAGAATGGTACTAGAATTCTCAGGAGACATAGACCTTTCTTATGGAACTGATAAACTCGGCATACAGCTACTTGAAAATTAAGTTTCTGGTACCTGAAAACAATAAAAGTGGCCTCTGAGATTTCTTCGCACGTTATCTTACATGGTACCTGCATATTTTGAATATCACAGATTAGACAACTGTAAAAGTTTAGTGTATGAATTTAAAATTGGGACACCTTTGCAGGGCTGCCTACCTAAAAGTTTCCTTTTCAAGTAAATTCAGGGTAAATTTTCAGGTATTAAGGCCCCAAGTCAGGTAGTACAAAGACGAAGGTATAAAAAAAAAATGAACATCACCTCGGTAAACGTATTTGGTAATTATGTTATTAAAACGTGTGTGCGCGTGCGTGCGTGCATGTGTGTGTTTAGGGGGAGAGGGGGGGGAGGAGTGTTTGGGCGTGCTTAAGCAGGGTTCGCCACTCACCACCATATTGTGTTTTAGTAATCAGCAAATTAAAAACAGTTATCTGGCTGAAAAATTCGTAATATGACTGTAGACAGCCTTTTGCTATGGAGTGTCAAGATTAAAAGGAAAGCAGGTTTGTAGATAAAAGGATGGGTGTGATGAATGTGATGTAAACAAATGTGTGATGATAGAAATCTCGGCAGGCTCATCTTTGCCGAGTTACACGGCTCTTACACTGACACACCAAACATCTTTGCCGAATTACGGCTCTTACATTTTCACACCAAATATCCACATTCGTGTGGTATCATGCTTTCGTCTAATGCGCGAACGTGTTCCCGTTCACACCTATCTTCCGCCTGTTCGTGCGTTATCGTGCGTGTTTTATATCATTATAATGGATGCTAAGACTAAACTGAAGATTTTACTGTTGCTGAAAGAAAGAAATAAGAGGAAGAATAGGAGGCAGTGGACCCACCCATTTTTGGTCGATAGACAATTATATGGCGAATATCACCATCTAATACCTCAAATTTTATACCATGAGGACAAATGTATTGGATACATTCGAATGAGACCAGACATTTGACAGCCTCTTTAGTTTTAGTCCACATTGAAAAAAAGAGCACCAATTACAGAGGAGCGAAAGACATTTAAAAGATACATAAATAAACAGAATATTGATATTGTCTTGAAGCATTTCTTGCTCTCCGGTTGCACCATTTGTGGGCTCTCTTGTACTGCCGTCTTAGGAAAAAGGGACGAATTTCGGAAATTGGGTCATAAAGAGATATCGATACCATATGAAAGAGCATGAAAAGCTGCATCTTTTGAACCAGAGGCCATTACATTTAGAGATGTTCGAATACTTTATTTTAGTATTGGAAGTATTATCATAATTTGTTCTTTTTAATTTCTTTTATATTTTATGAAAGAAAGATGAATCTCCGGTCCTACTGTGAAAAAAGGACGAATACAGAGGTTCGTCCTCAGCTGTATATTAGCAAGTGAAGAGGAAAAACCATTTATGAAAAAGCGATGAATATACCGATATTCGTCCTTCTTCGCCAAAACATGCCTACGTTACAATGCCACAGGTCTTATGATGAAATACCAAAAGGCTCAAATCCTGGCATAACCGACGTTGATCCCTGCAGTGTTAAAGTGTGTTGCATGCTGTAAGACGACAAGCTCGACTGCTTGTGTACACTCACCGGAATTTGATCCCCAGATTTTTGGCTCCTCCGGCAAAGCGCAATTAAATAACGGTCTGGAAGCCGCAAAACAATTACAAGAAAACAGACGAACCTGAAATATCACAGAAACGAAAAATCCAGGACGTTATTATTTGACAAAGTCGGGTGAAAGAAAGATGAATATCGCCATTTGTCCTTTTCCATAAAAAGCTAATTAAAACTTCATCAATCTGTTATGAAAGAATGACTTTTGTCTTCTCACACAAAGTTTTGTTGATATTTCCAAACAAAATTTTAACTACAAGTGCATAATTGCACCATCCTTCCTCCTGCCAAAAATCAAGTTTAAAATAAAATTTAAAAACAACCTTTTAAACTTGAGACGAATAAATTTTATTTTTTGGCCCTCCTGGAAAATGGGTATGTCGCAATATTCGTCCTTTTTCCCCAAGACGGCAGTGTAGTAGCGCGTACCCTTTTCAAGTGTTTGAATAGAACACTGTGCATTTCTGCTTGCAGCTCCATCTTCTGTAAGACATCAATTGTCTTTATCTTGGGGATTTAGCATGCTCTTCTCCTCCTCTTCCTTCTGTAGGGGAGTGGTCGGTCACAACACGAGAACAAACGGTTGAAATTTTATTGCTACCATAAAACTCACCGCACACTCGAACGACGATCACTGCCGTATGAACACGAACAGTAGGTGGGAACGCAGAAAGGGCCCAGAAAAGAAATGAATTCTTTCGTGCATCTCACACACAATACCACAGGAACGCGGATGTTTGGTGTTTACGACCCATTAGGTGGACAAAGGGGAGTGGTAGTTTTTGGCTGAAAGTCTTAATTTTAAAAAAATAATTTTAAAGCAAAAGAAACAGACAGAACATGTCATAAGCTCTTGATCCTGAATGTGTAACACGGTACAGCAGTATCAATTCGCTCTGCCGTACGTCTCAGTTCGTACAATGTAGTGTCAAATTTTCCAACAATGATCCCTTGTTTGTTTGTTTTTTACATTCTCTCCTTGGCCTGGGACGTCTCCCACTGCGCAGAAGCTGGAAATTTGAAACGACTTGTCAAGCTAATGTTTGCCGTAAGACTGTTGCGGTTACAGTTCGCTACGGTTAAGACCAAATCCTGTCATTGGTGCAGTTATGCTTTTCCAAGGGGCAAAGTGACACGGAGTGGCCACAGAGTACGTGTTGTATTGACGCTGAGTGTTGGGGACGGATTGTTTTTTCTTCCTTATAATACAAGAGGGGAGGATTGGGTTAGGGTAGCCGAACGACACGTACATTTTGAAAAATCGGAATCAAAGGTGCTAGGATAGTATTTTCATAAAACTGAGAAAAAAATCATGACAATTCCGCCAAATTCAGCAGAATCTTCATACTCACAAATTCTCTAGATCTAATCAGATTTGAAAAAGTTTCTTTCTGATATATATTGATTTTTCTTTCTACAATCGCCATTCAGATTTTTTGATCAACATGCAGATTTTCCAGCCACAGAAAAATCCCGAAAATAGATAGAAAGAATGAGTGAATGAAAGAAAGGAGGAAGATAATTAAAACTGTCGCAATTATCCAAATTTTAGCCGATTTGCAAGTAAAAAAAATACTTTGCCTACCGACGCGCCATAAATTCAAGAGGGACAATGGTCGAGTGTACAAAATGACAAAATGCGTAGTCTGGAAGGTTTCTAATATAACTTATTACAGCGAATTACCGTCCCATGAACATGCTGAGAAGTTAGTGAGGCAAGTTCAGATTCCTTGCTACGGAATACCGATAAGCCTATACTCTCTCTCTCTCTCTCTCTCTCTCTCTCTCTCTCTCTCTCTCTCTCTCTCTCTCTCTGA
>NW_004798614.1:5924-24283 GCF_000002075.1 Aplysia californica | reverse complement strand
TGGTTCCATCAGGTTGCTCGTTTACATGCTACTGTCTGTCTCTCTCTCTCTCTCTCTCTCTCTCTCTCTCTCTCTCTCTCTCTCTCCTTAAACGTATGCAGTTGGTATAATAATACGGCAAGTACGGATCTCTCGGAATGTACGGGTTTCCGTAACAAAAGGGAAGATTGGAAACGCAGCTGAACGGACCCCAGCACAAATCCGGTAGTTATGACACCTTTATCGGTATGACGGTAGAACAGGTCCAAAATGGGTAACTACCAGAAAAATCGGTAGATTTAGACAGCCCTTCCTTAGCCCTAACAAACAGTGTAAATAGTAATCACAGACAAGACTTTTTGTACAGATAAGGTTCTGAATTATCGGGAAATTTTTTATTGTTTCATGAATAATTTGAATGACTATTTGTCTGGTTAATGATTTTATTTCACTATTTGTTTTTGTAAATTGGGTTTTTTTTTTGTCTCTGTGTTTTGTAACTGATTTTATTTGTCAGTTTTTGTTTTGTTTTTGACAGTATCTCCATGATCAGGGCATCACACACAGAGATTTGAAGGTAAGAAGCTTTTGATACACCAACCCCCTTTTGTCAGTTGGCTCAGCGTTTTGGGCAGGTGGTTGGAGTGTGTCTTTGGTAGGCTCTATATTCTTACTGATTCTGTCTATCTGTCTTGTTTGGGGGTTTTTTTTTCAATTCTAAATTATGGTGATTGTGTTCCTAACATTGTTACCCTAATGCTTAGTCAGTTAAATTGAGTACGTGAAGAGATACACCTTTGTGCCAGTTGTGGTGTAAACGAAATAAATGTGAGCCGTGCTGACAAAATGAGTTACTTCTTTAGGATTTTAGCTATATGGAAATTGATACATCAACTTTATAGGTGGAGTTAGTAAAATTTATTAGTATGAAATAATAAAGGACACTGTAGACTTGAACAAAATGGCATCTACTAAAAGTCTATAAATCTGACCCCAGTGTTGAATTTCGGCCGATATCTCCTTTCTTGGATCGCGAGAAGTAGCTCATTTTGTCAGCACGCCTGACAAATTATTTTACCAGGAGCATCTACAAATTGTGGAATGATTGTCAGAAGGTCTGTCCTAGAAGCTGCAATAAAGTCTTATTAGTTTGGTCACATTGAATGGGGAAAAAGAATTCTTATGCAATGACGAAATAATTTTTCTCCATCCGTGTTCTGTCCTGATGCACAGTTTTGCTTTTGGGTGGTTGGAGGGCATAGCAGGTTCCTCTTACTGATTCTTCCTTTCTTTCCCTCACTTTTTCTGTCTATCTTACTTTGAACTTGGCATTTAAACTTCTTTTCTTATCTCGAAATGAAACTTAAATATAAATTGTGTTCGGGGCAATTATTCAGTCTTTCCCTTCTGTGTCTGAGTGGTTGGTGGGTGTTGTGGTATGGTTTGCTTTTTTCCTATCAATCATTTTTATCATCCTCATCTGGCCTCTTTTTTTTTCTTTAAAGTTACTCTCTTGTAACACCTCTAATCTCTGACACTTTTATTATACCTATTTGTTTTGCAAATGCTGTAAGATTCATTCTGAAACTAAATAAAAAATGTTTTCCTTTTGTGTCTCCCCACAGCCTGAGAATATCCTGCTCAACTCTGATGAACTGGAGACTTTAATTAAGGTGAGGCAAGACAGAGAATGATTGAGAACAGTAATCTAGTGATTCACAGTATATAACTTTGGTGTTGTTCTCTTCGTAGTGTAAGTGTATGGGTTTAACACCCCTGTCAATGTTACTAGGTTACTTAATAGGTGGGACCTCCAAATTAAATGTCAATCTCTGATAGTGGGTGGTTGGCGCGTGCTCTGGTGTGGTTTGCACCTTCGTTCCTATTAAACATCTATCGCCCTGATCTCTCCTCCTTCTGTTTTGTGTTTGTTACTCTCTTGTAACACATCTAATCTTCAGCACTTATATGACCTTATTGTGTTGCAGGTGCTGTAAAACACTTAGTAAAACTAAGAAATCTCTGATAGGACGCAGCCAAATGGGTTGACAGTCTTGAAAACTCTAAATGAACGACCAAGTTCAAGACAGTCCAGTCTGGGATTCAGACCAGAGCCATTGGCTCCGCAGTCCAGCATGATACTAACTGGGCTAATAGATGACCCATTCTCAACTTCAAAACGTCCGCAGAGTGCTGGATAAATAAAATGAACTTTTGTAAAGGTTTTAATATGTTAGGGGCTTTGTCACGTAAATGTTTGGATACTTGCCTTCGGATCTAGAGGCTGTGGGTTCGACCATTGAGTTATTTTAGTAGCTATTTTTGTAGTACCAACATCTCCGGTGTCATGGTCAGGCTCTTCACCGCTGAGTTACTGAGTATCTGCGTCTACATACTAGGATGCCGTTTCTCACTCAGCCCAGTTGCCCTTGATAGGCACAGTGAAAGCTGCCTACCTCATAAATGATTTATATTGTGTCAGTGAGGATGTAATGGTTTTACAATCTTCCCATAGAACATTGAAAATGTGTTTGCTCCTTCTTTCTGAGATAAGATCTATTGCCCTTATCTCTCCTCCTTTTCTGTGTTTGGTACTCTCTTGTAACACCTTTAATCTTTGGCACTTATGTTGCCTAATTACTATACCAAATAATACGAACATTGGAATCACCCTTAGAATATTCTGTATGCCCCTAAAACTAGGAGACTAGAGACTTGACTGAAAACTTTAAAATAAAACCTTAAAATTTAGTCTCTTTTATTGTTTGTTACCTTCAGGTGACAGATTTCGGCTTGTCCAAGTTTATCGATGCTGGCTCCATCATGAAGACGTTTTGTGGCACACCGACCTACTTAGCACCAGAGATTCTGCTGACGGCCGGGAGTGGGGCGTACACCAAGGCCATAGACTGCTGGAGTCTCGGGGTCATTCTTTTCATCATGTGAGTGCTGGGGGCTATTTTCTTTTTTAATATCAATTATTTTCAGCTTGTGATACTGTAATATATGTAAAAGAACGCTCTACACAATATTTTGCGCAATTCTGATAGATAATAAGTAAAAAGTTACAATTTTTTAACCCACTTTTAATAAAAACCAATGTTGAGAAACTGACAAGGTGAATCGGTCTTCGATAATACACTTTTTTTATCCTTAATTGGCAGAAATTACGAATGACATCTGGTGTAGCTGTTAGGTGGTTCACTGTTGCACACGGGAGAGTTCAATTCCCAAGTGAAAAGAAATTTGTATCAAGTCCTGCTGAGATGGTGTATTTGTCTCTTCTCTGGTTGGCCCTGACAGGCAGGGTCAAAGTCCATCTCCTGAATGATTTAAATTGTGTTTGTGGGGGTGTTACAAACATGTACATAACAAATAAGAAAGGATGCATGCTGGAATCAAATTAAATGATGACGTGCTTCCTCTCAACATGTATTTTCCCCCTCAGGCTGTCCGGGTACCCGCCATTCTCGGACGAGCGTAAAGACATGGACCTGCCCAAACAGATCCTGGGAGGACATTATTCCTTCCCCAAGCAATATTGGAAGGATGTCTCTGAGACAGGTGAGCACTGTAACACACACACACACACACTCGCACACACACACACACACTTGCACATGCAGGCACACACACTCTCACACGCACACACACACTCACACACACACACTCGCACACACACACCTCTGTACTTTGACTTGCTGCGTATCACCTGCCAGCTGTTCAGATGTACTTAACCCAAAATTTTGATTTGAAAAAAAAAATAATTGCTGTATGTTAATCTAAAAAAATAATTGCTGTATGTTAATCTGTGTTATTGATTGCATGCAGTCGTGGTATATTAAGTTGAATTTCTTATGAGAAATATGGCTGTTTGATGAGTGAGTAAACAAAAAAAAGTGACTTTCGAGGAAAATATGTATCTTCTGGCAGGGCAACCCTTAAGACCAGAGACGAGAATACTCACTTTAGAGGAAGCCAGTGTGTCCGAATTTGTGTCCTCCAAAATTTAGGAAACAAAAGTTAACAATTCCTTTGTTCATTTGTTTAAGTACAAGTACAGTAGAACTGAAATTGATTTACATTACGAGTTAATATTGTTCCCAATGCTCTGTTGAAGGGACTTTATACTTTTTTGCGGACTAATTTTGCCATAGAGCCTGTCAAATTGTATTGTATGTCAAATTTTGATCTCTCGGGTCTCTGTACTGCTTTGAAGTCTGCCGTTAGGCATCCTGTGCTGAGATTGAGGAGATAATCAGTAGAACATCGTCCGACTTTATCTGTAGACCTCTGTTTTATGTTTTCCTTCATCACTAGATAGGCCAGACCTTGTCTTTTTCTTCTTTTCAGCAATTGATTTAATCAAAAAGATGATGGTGGTGGACCCAAAGAAGAGAATTGATTTTGCTGATGTTCTTAATCATCCATGGCTACAGGTACTGCTTGGTTGTTGTTGTTTTTTTAAGGGGGGGGGGTCTTCTTGTTTTTATTTTTTTACTTTCATTATTTCCCTCTCTTAATTTATTCAAAATTTTAGTTTGCTTTTTCTTTGACGTTCTTAATTGCAAACTGCCATTCGTACTCTTTTTTTTCTTTTTTTTCGTCTCTTTTTAGGTTAAGAAAATGTGAAGAAGGAGAAAAGAAGGAACAGGTTTTTTTGTGTTCTTTATTGCTGACTGCCATGCTTTCTCTTTTTAGTCTGTCTCTCTGTATGTTAATAAAGCGTTAAGAGAAAAGGAAAGAAAGTGGGGGGGAGCTACTAAGAAAGGGAAGTAAGCTTTGTAAATTGAGTGAATATCTGTTAAGTCAACACATCTTATGTGAGCTTACCGTGTCAATTTCTTTTCCTTCGCTTTAGAGCTTTATAGTTTTGCAGTCTGGAGGACAGGTGTAAAACCATGCAAGAAAGGTCTCAAGACATTTTATTTCAAAGCTATCCTCTACCTGCAGTTTTTGTGCTCGAGAATGTGTGTGGTTCTTGAAGTTGCACTTGTGTTAATTTGTTGTTCAAATTGTCTCACTATGTATTTTCAGTCTTTTGATTTATCAATTATATTGAATAATCATTTTTCATTGAAAAGCGCTTCGATTCATCTAGGGATCAAGACCTGTGTACTTTCACATTATTATTATTATTAATTATTATTATTGTCATTATCGTCATTATTATTATTAGCTACTGACTGAAGTGTCTTTAGGCCTTTCCCAAAGGGGGGACATTACATTAACCTGCAGGGTTCCCGCGGCCTCCTTGAATTCAAGGAGTCCTTGAAAACTGCTTGAATTTGCATTCAAGGAAAAATGTCCTTGAATACTCCTTGAATTTGCATTGAAGGAAAAATCTCCTTGAAAACTCCTTGAATTTTGCCAGATCGGACAGGAACACGTGTACGGGGTGACTGCCAGGCCCCAGGAATCACGGGGGCCCCTGGAATTACCCGGTCGTTTGAAAAAAAAAAAGGCGAGACCCGGAATGCAACGGAAATTTGAAGAAATCTGTAAATTGCCCCGTGAAAGACCCGGGAAAAAACGTAAACGTTCTCGAATATTTGAAAACCAAATCCGATAACGTCCTTGAGTTCATTTTTGCCGGTCGCGATTGTGATAATATTCATTCGGCCTTTCCCGGCCTGAGAGTACGTTACCCGCGCACAGGCGGTTATGGCGGCAACAACTGGAAGTGTATGTGCGGTACCGAAGCTCGATCGGGAAAAATGCTCGATCGGGAAAAATCAAGATCTACTTTTGCTTTCGTTACCACCTAGAAATTTGCCAGTAGGACCTATAGTAGTCTGATAGCGCCACATTTGTAACATGCGGGTTCTGCATTACAAACGCTGTGTCGCCATGAAAATAAATCGTTTGTCCTGTGCTGTCACTTGTGGGAAAAAAAAAGAAAGTTATACAAGCTTCTTGTCGGGGTAGCCATCGTGACCGGTCATTGAACCTGTGCATTTTCGTCGCATCGTGAGTATCGCGATGGTTGAGGTCACCAAAGTTCATGCAGTCTGAGCGCTGCGAAGTATAGGACTCGGGAATGGGGGGGTTATTGATTTTTTTTTATAAAGACGAACGCGGGGGAGGGGGGGGTGGTGTTGAAGGCAACACCGGATGACAAAAACTAAACTTGGAAGCAGATTTTACTTTTCAGAATTTTGATTACTACTATCTAGATCTAGAGCTCTCTGCAATGCGCGCGTTGGTGCAGGCCTTGTGTGGAATCGGGATCTGTCATACCCAAACCTTGTAAACCGTGTTTCATTGGGTAGGTGATAGTAAATTATATGTACAGTAGTCTCCGCCTAAGATCCCGCTGTTTTAAGAAAACAGAATTTTTACTATACAAAAGTCACCCCTAAGATCTAGCTCTGATTCACTCTGAAGGTCTACCAGGGTGTCCAGCAAAGTCGTAAAGTCGTAAAAAAGTCGTAAATTCGGCGCCCTAGTCGTAAAGGTCGTAAATGGTAGTAAATTTGCCTTGAAGGTAGTAAAAATTTGGTAAACGGTCGTAAATTAGCCTGCATACTGAATGATGAAGCCAGCAAAACTTTTCAGTGAGCCCTAGCCGCGGTACATGACACCGTTGTTGCCGTTCGCGATTGTGATATAATAGTCGTTCACCTTTTCCCCGTCCGAGAGTACGTTTCACGCGAAAAGCCGCTATGGCGGCAGGTTGAAGTGTATGTGACCAGAGAGTATTTAATTTTAGTGTCTCTGATGTGACACCGAGGCTCGATCGGGAAAATCAAGATCTACTTTCGCTTTCGTTACCACCCTGAAATTTGGCGAAGATAAACTGATAACGCAACATTTGTAATATGCAGGTTGAACAGTATAAATGCTGTGTCGCCGTGCAAATAGAATTTAATAATTAGGCTACTCAGACTCTTCACCGTGCTGTCACGTGTGTGTGTGGGGGGGGAGAAAATAAAGCTTCGTCCGAATTTCAGATTGTCGGGTTCGCCAACGTGACAGGTCAGTGAACCTTCGCACGAGGCACTATAAGGTACGGTATCGGTGAGCACCGGCGTTTGTTGGGGTCACCAAAGTTCATTAAAAAGTCTGAGCGTTGTAAAGTATAGGACTACGGAGTAGGGCAGGGATTATTGATTTTTTTTTTAGAGATACACTCGGGGGAGGGGGGCGGCGGCTGAAGGCAACACCAGAGGACAAAAACTGTAAGCAAATGTCAGAATTTTGATTAGATTTAGAGCCCTCTGCCAAGCGCACGTTGGTGCATGCCTTGTATGGAATCGGGATCCTTCATACCTTGTAAGCCGTGTTATTGAAATTAAGTGTTCGCGTTTCATTTGTTGGGTGATAGTAAATTGGAACAATATTTTAGCTTTCTGTTCAAAACTAGCAGGTTTTCAGTGTCACTGCCTCTTGCCCTCTCACAGTTCTTACACCTCTCACACTGAATAGGTTTACTCGAGTCATTTTACGTGTGTGTGTGTGTGTGTGTGCGCGCATTGTTGTTGTGTAACATGGCCTAGGAAAATGGAGAAACCGGTTTGGCAGTCACCTTGTGTGTACACATTAGGTATAAATCTACCCCCCCTCCCCCTCCCACCACCCCCAGTGCAGTGCTACTGACTGAAACGTCTTTAGGCCATTCCCAAAGGGAGGATATTGACATGTTCTTATGCACAGTAGAATTGTAAATATGGGCTGATTTATCAATGTCATGCTTATACTGTGCTGGACCAGCAGAGGGGGAACTGCTGCCTTTTCTGTCCTCTTCTTTACTATCGTCATTTTCCTCTGCTTCTTTTGTTTGTTTGTCACGCTTGTGAACTACTGTTTCTGGGGTGCCTTGATAGTCGAAGCTTGATTCCCCATTTGGACTTCTCTGTTGACATCCACCCCTTGTCGCTCATATCACCTATGCAGTTGTGAGCGCCGTAAAAACCTTACTAAAACTAAATCTAGCTGCGAGCAAGCTTGTGATCGTCTGTCAATCCTTTATTTTGTCGACTGGACTTTGTTGTGTGTTCTTTTCGTTCCATATGTTATGTAATAATAATATATATGTTATTGAATGTGCAAATTAACTCCCTTTTTCGAGCTGGTGTGGGGCTTGATTTGCTGGGTAGTAAATTTTTTTCCTGGTAGTAAATTTTTTCAGGAAATATTGCTGGACACCCTGGTCTACATTCGGCTAAGATCCCGCATTTCAGATTGTAATTTGCGGAACAAAAACTCGGGCGGGCACAGCCGATCAACTAAGGGGGGAAAGTTGAGATCAATAAACTGTCCGTCGCGTCAAAGATCAGCCACTATCGTGAATGTGATCACATACACTTTGTAAAACTCAATGAAGCGATGCAATGTTTGCCCCAGACGGGATCACACCGGGGTGTGAACTGACCGACACGTTTGTTTTCCCCACACATCGCACTCACACCTGAGCTCTCTCCCTAAACTTACATCACTCGCTGGGTGGGTAGGGCCTACACGTTCGCTCCAGGCGGGATCACATCGAATCGTGAACCTTGACCATTGCAGCAGTTGTCTCTACTCCCGAATTTGCGAGACAGACTGAATTTTATTTGGTGTGTTCACAACGTAATGGTGTGTAACGACAATGGCGGTTTGGGGGGGGGGGGGGGCTCGGTCAGAGATGGCAAGCTATAAATGTTCGACAGGTAAAGGGGAGGGGCAGCTGGATGAGCGTAGATCTTGAGACTCATAAAAGGATAATTCGTGAAAATGGCACACCTCTTGCCACTATGCACTGTGATGTGTCATTATCATCAAGGTTAACAACACTTTGCTCGCCATACGTCATAAACCCACCAAGCTGTCACGTCAGTTCATTTTAGAGTGGAGGGAGACCATTTTACCGATTGTGAGCCGTAGCATGGGTCACCATAGATTCTTCCCTGGGTTCGTCAGTTAAGATCCCGCATTTCTTGGCTCCCGAGCAGCGGGATCTTAGGCGGAGACTACTGTATTGTATTCTATATATGAGCTTTCTGTTCAAGATTTGCAGATTTTCAGTGTCTCTGCGTCTTGCCGTCCCACAGTTCTTACACCTCTCTCTCACTACATAGGTGTACTTGAGACATTCATGTTATTACTTTACTTTTAGTTACAGTAATAACTTTTATCTTTTACGTTTACTGTATAAACCTTGACACCCAAACTGGTTCTTGACAGTGGATATTCTGGTTCTAGGCCTTTTCTCAGGCTCAAAGCAAGATTCATTTTTATATAGTTTATACAGGGGAATATGATGAGGGGAAAATATAAATAAGTAAGAACTGACTGAAATACCTAAGTCACAGTATCCCAGTGCCACACTGACATGTTGCTGACTGGAATGTACCTACATGCGTGCGTGCGCACCATTCTGTGTATATATTAATAAATAATATATAAATGAAGCCTGCACTGTCATTGTTATGTAACATGCCCCTGGAGAATGGATGAGCCGCCCCCCCCCCCCCCCCCCCCCACCGGAAAATTGAGAGGCCGGGTTGGCAGTAACCCTACGAACAGTTTTTGTAGGGAAATCTAAAACTATTATATGATTCTTTTCGGACAATTGTAGACCTTCGAAAATAGGCTTTTGTCATGAATTTTTTGACCAGATCTCCTTGAATTTTAAAAATTTCTCCTTGAAACCTCCTTGAAATCTCCTTGAATTTGGTGGGAAGTTCATGGCAGGAACCCTGAACCTGTTCTTGTGCACAGTAGAATTATAATTGTAAATGGGGTGATTCATCAATATCCTGCTCATAACTGTGCCTGAACTGCGATAGGGAACTGCTGCTTTTTTCTTTTCTAATCCTTACTATCATTCTTTTTTTCTCTACTTCTTTTGTATGTTTGTCACACTCTTGTGATCCGCTATTTCCGGGGTGCCTTGATAGTCGAAGCAGACTTTGTGCTGTTGATGTTAGAGAGGTGAGCAGAGTAAGTCTGATTCCCTGTAAGGACTTCTCTGTTGACATCCACCCCTTTGCGCTCATATGATTTTATGCACTTGCGAGCTCCGTAAAACCTCTACGGAAAAAAACAATATTATTATTATGTCATTCTCTTTGGTGACAATAGTATTTTTGTTGTTTTTATTTTCAGGACGAAGAAATGAGGAGTAAGGCCAACAAACTCATGTATCCAAACTCTGGAAAAATGGCACCCCCAAACATGGTATGGTCACTTTAACATCCCTATGCAGTCCAGTGTTTAGTCCGCGTCTAATTGATCGTAAATGTTTTCACCCCTATTGACACAATTCAGATCTTTTGGGACACCGGCTACTTCAACCCTACCTGTCAGGGCCAATGAACGCTGAATGAGTTATACGCTATTGTACAGACCAATTCTCCTATTTTTCTAACAAGTATAGTCTAACCTGCTCTAAACGGCTGCCCGTGTAAGACTATCACCTGTACAAAATTACAAAATGTCACTCCCCCCCCTGCTTTATATTTTACTTTAAAATGACACTTTGTAAGACAACCACTATTCTCCTTAAAAACGGGTTCATTATGTTAGCCAATTTTGACTGTATTGCAATTATTCTGAAGTGCCCATATCTCATGCAGGTGTGACAGGGTTCCGCTGGTAGGTCCGTCCTGTTCCTTTCTGTCCCTCTGTTGTCTCTGTCTGTCTCTTTTGCTTTTTTTTTTCCAAATACTAGATGTCACTTAATGGGTGGTTGGAGGGCACCACTGGCCACTTGAAAGTCCAACTTCTCTACTTTCTCTCTGTTGTTTCTGTCTGTCTATCTGTCTGTCTTACTTTTCCGAGCAGTAAATGATCATTATTGTGTCCATGTACTTCTCTTTGCTCAAACAAATAAATAAAGATGACAGTTCGGTCATTGGGTCAATGTGTTTCTCTCCAAAGCAAACAATTAGATAAACAAACCATGTCTCATTTCTTTTAACCGGTAGTGGTGAACAATGATGTTCAGTGATGGCAAAAATGTTTTGTCTTCTTTCCTCAGTCGTCCGATGTGAGAAAAGTTGCCTGACAGAATAGTTCATATTTCTCCGTACATACGTGTGGCATCGTTGTGAAATCAGGCGCTCGTCAAAATAATGAAATTGAAGAAACATGAATTTCTGCCAGTTTGGCAATTTTTATTGCATTTTCGTTTTTTGACTCAACACCTTTTATTTCCATTTATAACCACATTTCTGTTTGGATTTTATTGAGAAACATTGATTAAAGGCGCAAAAAATTCAGGGACTTTCAAGCTTTAGACGTCAACAAACTATGGTGGCCATTTTCTTTCTAATTTTAGCTCTGCCAACAGGTGACCCCCAGGTCCTTCAGTCACAAGGAAAGGACATGGAACAAGCTTTAAGATGGTACCAATAACTCTCCACATGGCCAAAAATTGACGATCGCCTGATTCCACCATGTCATAGCACATTTTGTTGTCAGAAGTTTTGATGTTTAACTCTCTCACCTCCATGAACGCACTTGCGCAGTTTGCAAATTTCTCCACTTTATTTCTACTAACAGTCGACCCATGTGGCAACGACGAAGCACAATTACTAGTATAAATCCCTTGGATGATTCAGAGCAGTTTCACTTTATTAAAACCAAATTTCCCTTGAAATCCTGCCTATTTTTGGAGCTGGATTACTATTTGTAGTATTTCTAGATTTTGTTGTTTGAGTTTGAGGGTCCACTGATCCGACGGCATCAGTGGTTATTCACTAACTCTAACTCTATTACTAGCAAAAAGTTGGTGCAGTTGAAAAGCAAGTTAAACGATTTATTCTTCTACTTTTAGATGAGTTTTTGAAGGGTTTTTTTGCATGTTGTTGCATGTATGGTCTGATATAAGGCATTTATCATAGTTGCAGATTTTGCTGATAAATCCAGAAGTCCCGACTTCTGATGTTTAGTAGTTAATTTCATGCCTGTTGTAATATGCATATGTATTAATTTTTATTTTGATCCCTTTATGCAAGTCATATTCCACTTTGTATAAGAACAGGCTTACAGTCTTGGTATAAGATGCCCCAGACAATATATTCTGTACATTTTTATACCACCCCCCCACCCCCCATGCTCAGTTCCGCAGTATACGAAAAGTTCAGGATTTTTTTTTCAAAGCTAGCTGTTTAATTTAGCTTTAGTGGCAGTTTTACGGCACTGGCAACACAAATAGAATACGCCTAAGATTTGAGATAATATTATATGTTAGCACCTCTGATTTATAACTCCTACCCTGTGTACTAAAATGATTTCCCTCCTTCTCCCCCTCTCCCAACCCACAAAATCACACACGTGTTTTGTGTTTAGCATCGATGGCTTGGTGGTTAGGCTCTTTGACTCCCAACCTTTAGGTCGTGGGTTTGCATCTCATGGGGGACTCGACATATCCTTTGGAAAGGCTTATTACACGAATTTCCTTCTCTTGGTCCGGGTGGGAATGGATACCTGGCCTACACAGGAAAGGTCTTGTTAGTTTGATAGTGTTTAAACATGTGCAATCTGCAGCTTACACTGTATGTTTCCCACGAAGCTGTGAGGGGCTCTCGTGGCCTAGAGGTTAAGGTGTTGGCCTCTCATTCAAAAGGTCCCGGGTTCGAATCCGGGTAGCGACCGAAAAAATTTCTTCACTAAATTTGTCTCCTTTCACCTCATTTCCTGCTCTCTAGCAATGTTCTGTCGTCTGCTTTCGTTTCCTCTTTCTGTCCCACCCCCTCACCTCCTTTGCCCCTTCCTCTGGGCTCCTGATTCTTTCTGCAGCCTTTCTACTGCTACTCCTTGGCTTCTTCTTACTGCTGTCTTTCAGCCACCCCCGTGATCTTCTGGTAGGAAAGATCTACACCTAGCCTTCTCGGACAAGGGCGAAAAATCTCGGAGGGCCCGTGTGCAAGTTGCACATGTTAAAGATCCCTTGGTGGTCTAAAATCGATAAGAGTAGGCTTAGGCCGCCACCCGGGCAAAATTCAAAATTTCCTACCAACTGAAAATATGCTCATGCTCATATGACCTTATGCAGTTGCGAGCGCCGTAAAACACTTTACAAAAACAAAAACAAAACGAAGCTGAGAACGTTTCTTGGTTTTCTAGGGTCTACTGGGATAATAATGGTTGTATAATGCATAGAGCATGCTGTAGAGTGTGGATATGCGCTGTACAATGCCATTGTTATTTTTTTTTTTTTTTTAAACTTTCAGCCTGTACCAAAGCGGAAAGCGACTGAGAATGAGGATGAGCCCGCCCAGAAACGGAAAAGTTCGGCTGACATAAGCACCCCACCCGAGACTCCATGAAGAAGATGACCAAAGATTCCAGACTGTCAAGGTTGCAAGGAGAGACTGAATGTAGATACAGATGTTCATAGACATTTACATTGGCAGCTGACAGTTCTGATGAACACACCAACCCATGAAAATCAAACTGTCTTAAGTGCAGTAACCATCATTTTTAAGAAAATCGCCACGGAAAATGTGTTACTGCTTGTTTTTCTTATAATGTGATCGCCCTTTGGAATTCTTCTTGGTTTCCATTATTTTTTTTCTGATAAAAAGATTTATCCTTAAAATGGAATAAACTAGTGTAGTACCCAGTATGTAATTTAATAATGAAAATAATTCACCCCTAATGAACTCATGATGACCTTGATAGGAGGAAGGGAAGTTTTAGACTTTGCAAGGTACCACAGGAAATTCAATCATATTGTTTTATTCTCAAAATTTTGGCACTTTAAGCAGTTTTTCTTTCAAGGGTTGATATTAGATTTTCTTTATATTGCCAGGTCTGCATCGATCCTATTCTATTAGAATTTTAAAAATCTGAGATGGACTCTTTAGTTTATCTTGCCTGAACTCCATTTCCTTTTGTATTTGAAATAACAGCAGCGGCAGAACTTTTGGTCAGGAGAGAACTGAATGTGATCCGACAGATTCACAGTAGTTCCTGCTGACATGGATTGATTTTGTCAAGTTATATATGAGCATTTCTCCCAAAATGTTCAAAATATCAGATTTGTTTTTTTCAAAAGCATGCACAAATTTGGAAGTGCAAATGTTTAATATTTGGGAGAATGAAATTATTCTTTTCCGTGCATTCTCCAGCCCCTTGGGGTAACATTGTGCACAAAAATTAATTTCAATGTTTGCCTTCTCAAAATCACCATTCCGCATTTAGATGACGGGATCACAATTTGATTGGCTCTATAAATTATATGAATCTCTGAGTGATTGTGTTCAGGAAAGTGTTGATTTTTCAAAAAGATATTGTCATAGTGAGGAGGAATATGAAGCATTTGATTTAATGTGCTTTTGATAATGACCTGATTGCTGATCTGGTCTCTAATGGCTTGGGTGTCTTTGCCCAGGCTCCAGTTATTTCAGTTCGAAAGAAATCTTGATTAAAGGCCTCTACAGAATTTGTTGAAAATGCATCAACTTGATCAACATACTGGTGTGAATTGTGAATGAGAGCACAAAGTCTCAATAACTTAATAGTAATAGTATGATGGTTTCTCTGTTTCTAAGGCAATACTTTTACTAGGTCATTAAATGGAAAGATATTCTTCTCTTTGAAAATATTGCCAAAAATGACATGCTGGTGTATGTACGAGAAAGGCAGCTATCTGGTTTAGCTTTGTATCATGTCAAGACTGATATATATGTCTGTAATGTCCTAAAGATTTGATGATTCTTGTTTTGAGGAAAGAATTTTCCTTCTTCATATGCTCATCAAGTTTTGATTTTCACTTTGGAACAAAAAAAAGACTGATGGGAGCGGAAAAGCAGCTATCACACTTTTTGCTATTTTGAGAAATTTTTTCCAACTTGGAAACACAAATCTTTCCAGAAATGTGGGATTTTCTCTGTTCTTTTTTTTTTTTTTTTTACATGAACCTTGCTTTTATTTTTTTATTTTAAAAAAATTGAATGCTATGTTAAATTGTTGTGACATAAGTTCCCATGGGGTATAACATCTCAAAATGATAATGCCATTTTTTTCTCTGTAGTCCTGTTTCTTTATGTACGTTTGCACTACAGATAGTGGCAGTGAACTTTCCAGCCGTCCGCGTGTGGTGAATATTTCTGTAAGTGTGTGTGTCACATCGGAGTTGACATCACCCACATATGACTATGAGGTGTAACGGTTAAGCCATTTGCACTTGTTTGCAGAAGACTGAATTTGATTCCTGAGTTTGGGGGGGGGGGTAATTATTTTTGGAGTATTTCCGTCTATCTGCTGAGGTATTGTATCTCACTGGGCCTTGGCTGGCCCTGACCGCCAGGGTCAAAGAAGCTTCGTGTCGTAAATGATGTAAATTGTGTGGAATAGGGTGTAAAACATCTCTACATTGAGGGTTGGCCTCTTACGGTGAACTTTTCTATCGCAGCACCATGTTCAAACTCGTCAAGTTTAGTTTAGTTAGAGTTTTACGGCGCTCACACTGTATAAGGTCATATGGGTGCGCCAAACTCTTCTTAGTTGAACATTTGTTCCTTTTGTGTTGGATGGGTGGATGTTTTTGCAGATTTTTCTCAGAATTTCTTTGTGGTGTAAGATGAAACAGTTATGAAAGAACGTGATTGTTTGATATGGTTTTCGTGGTGAAGAGTAACGTTGATAGTTAAAAAGCAGAGGGTAAAAGAGTATCACTTGGTATGTCCTATTTCTTTTCTTTCTTTCTGTTGAATCTGTGTCTGTCTGTCTATCTTACTCTTTCTGTGCACTAAATTATTGTCATAGTGTCGGTGTGCTTCTCTTTACTCAAAAACCCTAAAAAGAAACTGTTGAATTCGTAATTTTGGGGTCGTAAGTGATGAATTTTTTTCTAAATTGTGCAGCTGTCTCAAGAGAAGTGAGTGTAACCTTTTTTTCATTTACCTGGCCCTGGAAATATGGGTCAAACAAGAGTTGTTCATTTTTCGTGCAACAGCAACAAGGGCGCTTTTGCTTGTTTTAGCCATCTGCAGGGTTCTTTCTCTAGCAAAGGGAACAAAAATGTTTATGATTTCAATCTAATTCTTGTTTAATGTTGCATTCATTCCACCATAGAAATGTTGTTTTTGAAGGGGTTTTTTTATTAAACGATGTGATGTTTGTTGAAGTGATAATGTATTTCATTGTTTTAGTGACAGTATTAATTACATTTGTCTCTCATCCAACAAAGATGTCGTTTATTTGTCCATTTTTTGTTGACGAAATATGCATATAGATGATTGTTGGTTATGATGAGTGTAGTCTGCGCTCAAATCACATGTGCGAGTGCCAGAGTGTCCTCAGTTTTGTTCTGTGAGTATTTTTTAAAATCTTGTTTTGGTTGTTCCTTGTGTATGTGTGTTTGACATGTCATGTTGTATGTAATTGTACTTTGTTTGGTGTCAGTTGAGTATACTGTACACATCTGCTGTCCCATTTGTGTGTGTGGTATTTAACCTACCTTTTTCATCGGCCAAGTTATGCATGTATAGTTGGGTTTGTTTTTTTATTTTGGGTGTGTGTTTTTTTTGTGTTTTTTTTTTTTGGTGTGTTTTTTTTTTTATGTATATGGACACATGCTGAGATTTGTATGTGCACTTTAGTGTGTGTGTGTGTGTTAGTGAGCAACATTATGTTTGTGGATGCCTTTGTGTGTAGCTTTCATATGGTTATATCTGTCTTTGTATGTGTATGCTTGTTTTGCCGTATGTTTATATTCAAAAGCGTGCAACTTTGATGTAAATAATGCAAGAATAGTCATGATCAACCACTCTTATGTCATTGATTTCCACACGTTTTTCTTTTGTCAGCTTTGTGAAGGGCCATTATTTCTTGTCAAAGCCATCAGGTGTAAAGCTTGGTCTGCCAGTACCATATCTTTCTATTCCTTCTGTTTCTCCAGTCTGTCTGTCACGCTTTTTCCTTGTCCCTGTCTTCATGTCTGTGTGGATGGTTGGTGGGTGCCCTAGTGTGGTTTGTTCCTTCTTTCCCATTAACCTTCTATATCCGTATATGTATCTCTTCTCCTCCTTTTCTTTTTATGTTACCATCTAGTAATACCTCTAATCTTCATCATTTATATGACCTAATCGTGCTGTAAAACTAACTAAAACTTTAAAACAAATACATTTTTCTTTGCACTAACTGACCTTTTGTGTGTCAATGTGCTTCTCGAACAAAGAAACAGACAACAAATACATTTGTTGCGCAAAATGTCCAAAGATTTCTATTCCCTCCCTTCTGTCTGGTCTCCCCCAACTGATTCATGATGTATTGATGAATGCTAATGTCAGTGGGTGATTAACTGGTGCTCTCTTGTGGTTTTCTCCTTCTTTCCTATCATCTATCATCTTTATCTCTCTTCCTTCTTTTATTTGTATATTACTATCTAGTAACACCTCTAATCTTCGGAACTTATATGACCTAATTGTGTTGAAAGTGGTGTATAACTTTTACTGAAGCTAAAGCTAATGTCTAGTTCAATGACCAAGACAGCCTTGAGTGGCTGTTTAGTATTGTGTATAGATGATCTTTTATATCGCCATCTACTTTCATATTCATCTTTTCATATATGCGATTGACAATTGGTAGATCATGTAACTCACCCAGCCCTAACGCAGACACTATCGGTATGGAAAATTTTGCTCTCGTAACTGAAAACACTACTTTTGTGTGAACCAGATCATACCCTAATTGGAAGAGTAACCATTTTTTGTTTGAAACAGACTATGATGAATGACCAGATGTGCAAGTCCAAATTTAGAACAAAGAAAGCTATACATTCATGAATCGTCTGAGGGGGTGCAAAATTTGAACGCACTTCCTTGTCTTGCTTTTTGTTTTCTTTTTGACTCTGTGTATATATATAGACCTTTTTCCACGGAGTATTGCATAAAATCTGTGACATGTTTTGCCCTAAAATTTTCAATACACACAAATAAAGGTTTGAATAAAAATGTGTATCAAATTTGGGTAGGATATGTTAAAATTTAGTGGGTTTTATTTTCCAATTTTTCAAAAAGTGGTAAAAAAATCTCAAGGGAGAGCTGACAGTCCGGAAGTGTAGGCCTACGGTTGAGTGAGATAGTCATCCTGTCGCGCCTCTATCATTTTGAGAGTTTTCAGTCATGCTCCATGTCACTGTATTTTTCATAACTAGATCTGTCTGGTTAGAGACTAGAAAATTTGTGTGTGTGTGTGCGTGTGGCTCCTTGAATCACTCATGTAGTATGGTGTTGTTTTTGGTTTGTTTGTTTGTTGTTGTTTTTTTGGGGTTTTTTGTAATTTAGACTGGCCTGTGGTGCATCTTTCAATTTTCTGACGGTGGAGGAGTTTGCTAGACTCCTGACTAGAAATGAAAAAAGCCAGTCAGATTGATCAGTCAACAATTGACAGTCAGGATTCAGGGTTGATTATTTCCACGTCGGTAAGTGTGTGTGTGTGTGGGG
>NW_004798614.1:1085-3724 GCF_000002075.1 Aplysia californica | reverse complement strand
GGGGGGACTTTTTAATTTTTAAATTTTTTTAAAGTAGAGGTTTTTACGGCGCTTGCAACTGCGAAAAGTAAGGTCATATGAGCGCCTGGGGGTGAATGTCAACAGAGAAGTCCTTACAGGGAATCAGACTTTGCTTACCTCTCTAGCTTCAACAGCTCAAAGTCTACTTCGACTATCAAGGCACCTCGGAAATCGTGGGTCACAAGAGTGTGACAAACATGCAAAAGAAGTAGAGGAAAAAGGGCAATAGTAAGGATTAGGAAAGAAAAAGTAGCAGTTCCCTGTTGTAGTTCAGGCACAGTTATGAGCGTGACATTGATTAATCAGCCCATTTATAATTCTACTGTGCATAAACGAGAAATGTCCCCCCTTTGGGAATGGCCTAAAGACACTTCAGTCAGTTGCACCGCCCCGCGGGGGTTTGGTTTGTTTGTTTGTTGTTGTTTTTTTCAGTTTTTATTTTTGGGGGAGGGGTTGAAAGTTTTTTTTACGGCACATGCAACTGGATAAGGTCACATGAGCGCGCGGGACACATTAAACATTTTCAGTTGGTTGGAAAATTTGAATTTTTTGCCGGGTGGCGGCTGAAGCCTACTCTTACGATTTTAGACTATCAAGGGATCTTTAACTTACTTTAAGGTGCGCAACTTGCACACGGGACCTCCGAGATTTTTCGCTCTTGTCCGAGAAGGCTATGTGTAGATCTTTTCTTCTTTCCTATCGAACATCTATCGTCCTTATCTCTCCTTCTTTTTTTGTGTTTGTTACTCTCCACCTCTAATCTTCGGCACTTATATGACCTTATTGTGTTGCAAGTGCCGTAAAACTCTTACTAAAACAGATCTTTTCTACCACTAGATCAGGGGTCTGGCTGAAAGACAGCAGTAAGGAGCCAATGAGTAGCATTACATGTACTAGAAAGGCTGCAGAAAAAGACAGGAGCCCAGAGGAGGGGGCAAATGAGGTGAAGGGCTGGGGGCAGAAAGCGGAGACGAAGCAGACGACAGAACATTGCTAAAGAGTGTAAAAGGAGGCAATTTTAGAGAAGAAAAAAGTTCTGTCGCTACCCGGATTCCAACCCGGACCACGAAGAAGGGAATGAGATTGAGAAGGAAGGAGAAGAGAAAGATAAGGAGCTGAAATAAAAGTCTAGTCAGTATAGAGCTGCTTTTAAAATTACACACTCAGGTTTGAATTGTTGGTTTTCACAACTAGGCATAATCATAGACAGAAGGAAATAAATTGTGTCCAACTCTTAGGCTGCAGTGTAACGCGACCGGCGTAACAACTTAGTACTGTCCCCGTCGTTTTATGATTGAAAAATTCTGAAATTATGCAAACTGAGGGCAGAAGTGTGAAATTATGCGATTCGGTTAATTTTAACAAAGAATGATATAAAGGAAAATAAACAGAAATTATGCAAAAAATGATCAAATTTGGCTAAATTATGCAAGGTGCATAAAACCGCGGGGACAGTTAGTAAAAAGAAAACCCACCCAAATATAGTTATTAGGTAACAATTAAGAATGAAAGAAGTCATCAGCTTCTCAGATCACAAATTGACTTTTATAGGGTCTAGCCTAGTGTATACAAACTTGCTTGTAAATATACATACCAAAGTGGTAAAACAAAAAGTTTGAATGATGAAGAAATGAGGCTGTTATTTTTTGTTTCTGAGATCTGAAGCATGGCTGGAAGAATTTACTCAGTACAGATTTGCTTTTAAAACTGCACTCATCTTTTGAAAAAAATAATTTTTGGTTCTTCCAACAAGGCATACACCAAAATAAATTGATTACGTCCAACACTGAGAATGTAACGACGGGCATAACAACATAACTATTTAAATAATTTAGATGGTCACGAAATAATTAGAGGATGCTGTTTCGTGATTCTTAGATAACAACTAGACTTGGCTGTATACTATATAGAGAGCCTAGCCAGTACAAATGTTGCTCGTAAAATTGCAGGACCAGGCTGGTAAAATAATTTCTTGTTGGTCGCTACAACTATAGACACTAAAGTAAATAAATTTATGTTCAAGTTTGATGAAAGTGTGACCAAAATACAAACTTACTAAAGAAATTTGGTTTACAAAAAAGTAAATAAGGCTGTTTCCAGCTTTTCAGATCAGAATAGGCTTTGCTTGTTTGTTTATTCTATATACGAGTTGCTTGTGAAATTGCAGATCCAGGTTTGTTAACCAATTTTTTTTTTTTTGTGCGCGTTGTTTGTTGCTTTGTTCATTAATTTACAACTTGACAAGACACACAAAAATATTCCGTTTGGATCCGTAACGCGGAGCTAATGAAGTTCGATGGATCGTATATTTAATTATCTGCAAAAACAATCCCCCCCCTATAACTGAAAACAACCACAACAACTACAGCAGCAAAAACAACAAAACCCAACCCATTTTAATAGGAATCTAAGACATTTAACTTTTGAAAATTCATGTAGTAATATGTAGAGAATGCTTATACATTTCAGAATAATAAATATACGTTTACATAGGCTTGGCCCTGCGCTATGCATGCGTATAACGTTGTTGGGATTTTTTGTGCACTGCAGTATTGAAAATCCAAGGAAAAACAAAATCAAAACCTAATTGAAAAAGCATTAGGAAAAAAATTGGTCCC
>NW_004798614.1:0-972 GCF_000002075.1 Aplysia californica | reverse complement strand
AAAAAAACAACAAAAAAACAACAACAACAACAAAAAACAAACAAACATTAAACAACAAAACAGACAACAAACCCTACCCCACTTCCACCCCCCCCCCTTCCCAATTGCAAACTAAGCTGTTCAATACAATAGCTTACGTAGGCCTATATTTTGTTTATTCATTAAAAATGATAATAAACCCCCTCCTTTTGGTAGACAAAACTGATGGGGGCTTATTGGAGAGTACGCCTTATTATGAATAATTTTCTTCCCCTCAGTTTCTTTCCCCATAGAAAGGTAAGTGATCTGTTTTTTTAACCCTGAAAAGTAAACTTCCTTCTGCAAGTGTTGCTGATTTGTTTGTTTGTTTGCACTTTTGTTTGTTTGTTTGTTTGGTTTTTTTTTGTCGGTTTGTTGGCTTGTCACTGTTGTGTTTTTGCTGTATTCTATTCGTTTTGTTGTTGTTGTTGTTTTGTTTGTTTTTTGCTGGTGTTTGATTTTATTTAGATGAACTTCATGATTGGAAGAGGAGTCTGTGCAATGCTCACATCCCTTTTCTTGAGCATAATAATCATAAAGCGAGAAAATGATGAAGCAATTTTATTTCATCATTTCTCGCTTTATGATTTTATAATACCATGTTTTTTATGTCTCTGTTTTTATTCACAGAAGTGTAAAGTAACCTGTAAAACAAAACTTACTTGCCAGATTGGATGCTACAAAATACATCAAGTCGGGGACCATACAATTACATCAAGTTAAAATACTCTGGTAGATCAGCTACTTATTTATTAAAATGTAGTAATGTAGAGGCTTGGGCATACCCAACTTCACATGGAAGACTCTTCCACAGACCCATGTTTTAACAAAATGTGAAAAACCCAATGGTGAGTTGAGAATGTATTTTTGTTGATATGTACTATGTGATATCAAATGTATATTATGTACGTGGAGTTGTACTTTTTGCTATTTTGAGAAATTTTTTCCAACTTG
>NW_004798613.1:114353-115703 GCF_000002075.1 Aplysia californica | reverse complement strand
CAGAAGTCAGAGCGAGACGGGAAGACGTGGAAAAAGTCATGAAGTCCTGCATTCATCAGAGAGGCGAACAGCAACCGTCCGTGGGTTAGATTTAGGGACCGGGGCAGAGTCGGGCACACACGGCGTGTGTCACGTGTCGAGCCGGCTAACGAGGGGGATTAGTGGCGGATTGTGTCAGAGTGGCTCGTCACTGTTACCGTGGACCTTCGGCGGCCGGGCCACATGTCAGTCAGTCAGTCTGTCTGTGTGTCTGTGTGTGTGTGATGACGCTTGGCGGTCTCCTCATGACGTCGTGTGGGTGGTTGGCGGGTGCTCTGTTGTAGTTTGCTCCTTTTTTTTCCTGCCTATCAAATTCGATGTCTATCATCCTTATCTCTCCTACCTTTTTAGTGTTTGTTGTTGCTCTCTTGTAACATTTCTAATCTTCAGCGTGGGTGGTTGGCGGGTGCTCTGGTGTGGTTTGCTTCTTCTTTCCTATCAAACATCTATCGTCTTTATCTCCCCTCCTTCTTTTTTATGTTTGTTACTCCCTTGTAACACCTCTAATTTTCTGGCGCTCATATGACCTTATGCAGTTGCGAACGCCGTAAAACCTCTACTAAAACTTTTAAAAAACATGTCAGTCAGTTTCTGTGTATGATGACGCTAGACGGTCTCTCCATGACGTCGTGTGGGTGGTTGGTGGCTGCTCTGGTGTGGTTTGCTCGAGACGAGGTTTATTCAGATGAGCTTGTCTGGAGTTTCCTCCTTCTTTCCTATCAATCGAATGTCTAGCATCCTTCTGTCCTCCTATTGTTTGTGTTTGTTACTCCTCTTTAAACATCTCTAATCTTCGGGACTTAGAAGCTATATTATGACCTAATTGTTTTGCAAGTGCCGTAAAACTTTTGCTCTGTGTGATGTCAGTTTGCGACGTCCAGTCTCTCATGGCGTGTGGGTCAAGCGTGCCGTTAACATTGTGTGTGATGCCTACTACGTGTATGTGTGTGTGTGCGTTTGCGCGCGCGCGTGTGTGTGTGTATATGTGTGTGTGTGTGTGTGTGTGTGTTTGTGTGCGTGCGTGCGTGTGTGTTTGTTTTAGAGGGATATTCTAACAAAGGTCAACATTACTATTTATTTTAATGTATCATCCAAAGTCGTCCACCTTTTTTCCCACGACTATTAGTGAAGAACGCTACGTGTATGTCTATGGGGGGTCGGTTTTAGGGTCTAGGGTAATGTGAGACTGACCACATGGACGTGGAGTGTCTATATAAAGAGAGTGGTTGGTGTGGAGGGTTTATCCAACCTGGGAAGGGCAGAGGAGGGACAGAAGGGGTGGCGTTTGAAGATAGAGAAAGGGGGGGGGGA
>NW_004798613.1:109861-110894 GCF_000002075.1 Aplysia californica | reverse complement strand
GTGTGTGTTTGTGCTTGTGATGTGTGTGTGTGTGTGTATGTCAATGTGTGTATATGTGTGGGCGTGTGTTTGTGTGTTTGCAGTATGTATGTGTACGTCTCTGTATGTGCATATTTATTTGTGAAAAAGAGAGAGATAATTTATGTGCTTGCCTACGCGCTCTCTTTCACACTCACCGGGTCTTTGACAACTGGTCCTGTTTCCCTCCCTGACTTAACCTGCTTAGTCCTGGCAGGCAGGGACAGAAGTTCACCTCTAAAATGATCAGAATTATGTCGATGGGGGCGTAAAAAGACACAATATATTTTCATAAACGTAAATAATACAACAGTACAAAACTAAGAAAACATCCTGTCTTTTTCTTTCTGTGCATATGTCGTCTGTCTGCTTGGGTAATCCTCCAAGACGGGGTCTGTACGGTCAAAGCTACCCCCCGGGGCAGTGCCACTGACTGAAATGGCTTTAGGCCATCCCCAAAGAGGGGGACATTTCTCTTTCAAGCACAGTAGAATTGTAAATGGGCTGATTCATCATGTCACGCTCATAACTGTGCCTCATCTGCAACAGGGAACTGCTGCTTTTTCTGTCGTAATCCTTACTATTGTCATTTTCCTCTACTTCTTTTGTACGTTTGTCACTCTCTTGTGAACTGCTATTTCCTGGGCGCCTTGGTAGTCGAAGCAGACTTTGTGTTGTTAAAGCTAGAGAGGTGAGCTGAGTAAGTCTGATTCCCTGTAAGGACTTCTCTGTTGACTCCCACCCCTTGGCGCTCGTATGACCTTCTGCAGTTGCGAACGCCGTAAAAAACCCTACTAAAAAAAAACACCAAAAAAAACAACCTGTCAAAGTGACCGTTGGTATCTTCAGCTGACGCGTGTGCTCACGCACCGATTGGCTGGCTCCCTCTGCTCTCTCTCACCACTGGGATCCTCTCATCTCTGACAACCAGTATCTTGCCTTGTCTTCTGGCACGGCTGACCGGTGGTCACGCTATTTGGGGGATGGGGAGGAGCCATGGTTATGTGCGTGCGTG
>NW_004798613.1:105122-107777 GCF_000002075.1 Aplysia californica | reverse complement strand
CGGTACGGGCTCCCTCTATCCGATGAAACATCTATTGTCTTTACCTTCTCTCCTTCTTTTTCCTGTTTCTTACTCTCTTGTAACACACCTCTAATTTTTTTATCCTTATAAGACCTTTTTATGTTGCAAGTGCCGTAAAATTTTTACTAAACCAAAAAGCGTGTTCGAGCATGCAGCGTAGCTATGCGTGTTTTCTCTTGTCAAATTAAGCAGGTTCCTGACAGGTGCCTGAGTCTAATTATACATGTACATGTATACTCCAACCTGCTTTTCGATGCGCCGCTTCGGTATGTGGAATTACAGGTGGTTGAGCTCTGTGACGTCATTATCGTTGTGCCAAGGTATCACTAATCCGTAGTTCTATACCCCGCGTCTTACAGGGCCGGAGAGTTTTGTACGTTATACCAGAGAGTACTAACTAGGGCTGTGCCCATTCAGCTCTGTTGACGGTTGGCACGTACTCTTTTATAGTTGGCGACCTTCTTTCCTATCTATCAAATATATATCGTTCTTATGTTTCCGTCTTTTCTCTGTATGTGACTCCTCTTATCTAGCAACACCTCTAATTGCCCGCACTCATATGGCCTAATTGTGTTGCAAGTGCTGTAAAACTCTCACTAACGCAAAACAAAAAAGAAAGAAAACCCCCATTCTACTCCGATAGTCAACGTTCATGATTTCATTCGACATTCATGATTTCATTCCCTCTTTACTACCTTTCGAAGCGTGACAGTGTCATCGAATGCTGCTATGTATTTTTTTTTTACAGGTAATGGATTTTTTTCATTTCTTTCTCAAACGCGTCGTAAAATTTTTTTTTTCTCCTAACTTCATTGAGGTGAACACAACAGTACATTGTACTTGAGCACGAGGCAAAGGGATAAGCCAAGCAGAGCCAACGAGAGTCACAAAATATACAACTATAGGAAGTATTCACAACTACATTGTGTATTCAACAACATTGTTTAGTCACCCCTTGAATAGCTCTAAGCCTGTGATTCTAGACTAGAAAAGCTCAGCGAATGGCCTTGCCAGAAATTAACAGGAGGTGGGCACAATGAAGTCCCTTCCTTCCGCTTTTCGAAATGTAGAGCAATTCTGTAGTCATTTTTTTAAAAAGTAGAGTATATGCAGTTGTTACAATTTTACAGGAGAGCAACAAAACAAAAAACAAACAAAAAACGTCATAATTGTGATGTGAGGTCGTCGTATCGCTCTGCCTGCATTCCACTGCGATCTTTTTGACCAGTGAACAGCAAAGGTTGCTGATGGACACATGTACAAAAAAACAACAATACACCCAAATAAACAAAGAAATAAATCAAAAGAAAAGAAAATAGTATATTATATATACGGACACGGTTCTTGTGTAGAGCTGATCAGACTTTGATCTTCAGAGCGCGCACAGGACACTTACACACCAACAAGCACATAAACAGAATCAACCCCATGTGGGAACCCCATTGCAGACACTGACTACCACGAGGAGACCGTTGAACATCTTCTCCTTCACTGCCCAAACCTGGCAGTTCTTCGACGCAGGCTCCTACACACACCTACAGACTTACAAAGCCTGCTCTACTCTGGCGCTGACCAGATGACAAGGACATGTGGTTACTTGAGGGAGGCATTGCGCTGCCAAGAGCGAAATGCTCGCAGCTAAAGGGATTTGAAAACAACAACAACAACAACAACAACAACAACAACAACAACAACAACAACAACGACAACAACGACAACAACGGACACGGTATTCGAAAAAGAAGAATAATGACTTCACGCGTCGAATCTTCAATGAAATTTCGCTGTTTCATCAAAATCACAAAACACTACCCCGAACTGGCGCCGCCTCTGTGTGTATGCATATTTGTATATTATTATATGTATGCATGTTAGTGTGTGGCGTCGGTAACCTAGTGGTTAAGCTACCGGACTCGTAATCGTGCTATTGCGGGTTCGGGGGTTCGAGCCTTCGCTCGGTCCGACGTTCTGTTCTTGGGAAGTACCCTTTACACGAACTTCCAACTTGACTCGGTCCTATCAGAGACGGACGTTAAACTAGGAGGTCCCGCCTCTTAAATAACCTAATAGTGTTGATAGGGGCGTTAAACCTATTCCATTTTCACCTTGTATTTTTTTTGCATGTTAGTGTATGTTAGTGTCAGGCACGGTTCACACGGTCACACAGACCCGCCTCCCGTCATGCATTCCACAGCAGCAAAGGGTTAATCAAAGGTGCGAGTCGCGAGTACAACTTTCTGCGTCTATAATTAATTTGTTCCAGCTCTCTTGGCGTGCTTGGCAAATAAGCCGGCGGGATGTCACATCGGGGGATGGGGGCGTGTGGGGGTGGGGATGTAGTTACAATAACATAAACTATAGAATACATAGACACAGCGGACGCCACCACGCCTCTGCTCTCTACTCCGGCGTCTGTTTGTTTTATTGTGTTAGTGTGCAAGTTCTTTTGCAGCAGTTGCAAAACAATTAGGTCATGTTATTCTAATAAGTGCCGAAGGATAGATATAGTATCTCGATCTTTCTATTGGGATGTTGTATCCCTCTCAGCCTTGGTTGACCCTGCACGTGTGTGATCGTGCGCATACTATGATGTTCGTGTGTGTCGTGTATACTTAGTCGCAAGCCAATACAATT
>NW_004798613.1:102493-103817 GCF_000002075.1 Aplysia californica | reverse complement strand
GTGTGTGTGTGCGCGTTTTGTCAGTCCATTCATGAGGCGTAACCTCCGAATTTACCATAAAGAAAGGACGAAATAAAGTAAGCTAATCGCGGTTTCAGAGCCCTGTCAACGACATTCTACATGAGCACGTAGATCTATGTTCAAGACGCCCCCGTTGAGATTCCGGAACCACCAGGACCATACACAGCCGTCCGGCATGACGTGTGCAACAAACGAGCCACGGTTGCACGACTTATTATGTTTCTTGAAAGCAATCAAAATGTGGTAACTGCAGCTCTCCGTAACAGTCGAGTGTCTGAATTTGATTGTGACACCCGGCTCCCCCCACCCCCTCCTCCCGCGTGCTTTTCAGTGTGGTATGCAATGGGCTAGTGATTTTGTACGGCATGGAATGTCTTTAACTTTAAAGAGTCGCCTGGCGTTCTTTGTGGAGTGTCTGTGATTGTCGCTTAGTTACTTTTGTCTGAGGAGACTTAAAGGAGTTAATGACTTGTTTGTTCAAGTGTTTGAGTTTAACGCTCTTTATGAACTTAAACCGCGGTGGGTGTTTAAAAAAGTTGCGCCCAGGACGTGTTCTGCAAGACATCAGGACAAGCCTTGAGCGACTCTCAGACTTCCCTCTTCCTCGGTGTGCAGATGGCACTGCCGGGGTTCAAATCCCATATGTGTGTGGGTGGTTGGCGAGTGCTCTGGAGTGATTTCCTCCTTCTTTCCTGTCAAACATCGATTGTCCTGACCTTTCTTCCTCTTTTTTGTTGGTTTGTTTGTTTTGTTGTTTTTTTGTTACGCTCTTGTAACACGTTTCTAATCTTTCGACACTAATACCACGTAGTTCTATTGCAAGTGTCGTAAAATTCTTACTAAAACTAAAACACCAAATACGTTTTGAGACATAATCCTGCAAAGTTCTTGTCTTCTAAGTTGTCTTTACTGTTACGTTTTAATTAGCCGGCCTTGGGTAGTATAAGGAGAGCCTGTGGTGAACAAATGAAACGTTCCCGGCCTGTTATCTCCGACTGTCCTGTCCTCTCTCAGTGCCCGTGTTTACAGCTTGCAGTCTGGTCGTTCTCTTATGGGTGTTCCTAGTTGACCTTGTGTTGTAGGTTTTGAAGTTGATAGGGCAGGGCAATACAGAGGCACAAAAGCTCAGTAAAAGCCAAACACTTCAGTACACAGACACTCAGACACAGGCACAGATAAACACATGGACACAGGGAAAGGCTGGTTCAATACACTCTGACAACCCCACCCTCTCTCTCTCCCTCCAAATATCTGTAACACTAACATCCCCAACCACCATGCGCTTGCTTGTCCGTCTCGAACA
>NW_004798613.1:96211-97891 GCF_000002075.1 Aplysia californica | reverse complement strand
CTTTCTGGCTCTTCGGGGGACTTCGCGAACGACCACCCATTACTGCGTAGTACATGGTTGTCTTAGGTATGCACCTTTAAACAGGTTCATTGTAATGTAAAAAAAAACCCCAAAAAACAACAACAACAACCCAAAAATTGTGAGGGGAGAAATGGGGTGTGGACTTTTGTACAGATGATTGTCTTATACAATTCGCCGTTAGATCAGGTTGGACTTTTCATAATATATATGTTGTGTGGTGCAGGCTGTACATAATTATACCTTTGTTGTACGCGTACCAAAGATGCGCCTACTAGAATCTAGATCTATGGTATAATCAGAGACTCTGGTATAATTCAATGTTCACGGCGGCGGCGGGACGGAGAGATACGTCCAGTCTGTCGGTCATTGTGATTGGTTGACCTTTTGACCCCCGCCCTCTCTCCGCCCGCGTCAGCCAGCACCTGCCGGCCTGTGGTTCTGTTACAGTAGTGGGTAGTAATCCGGGGTCGTTTTCATCCGGAGCGACAGAGTGAAGAACACGGGGGATGGATGGACAGACTGCGGCGGCGGAGGGATAGTGCGACGCGAGACGGAAAGTGAAGGAAAAGAGGATGGTTGATTGACAGACGGTGGTGAAATAGGGGATGAATGAATGACGGAAAGTGGGGGAAAAGAGGATGGTTGACAGACGGCGGAGAAATAGGGGATGAATGAATGATGGAAAGTGGAGGAAAAGAGGATGGTTGACAGATGGCGGAGAACTAACGCCACACGAAACGGAGAGTGGAGGAATGCAGGATGATTGATTGACAGGCAGCGGAGAAGTAGGGGATGAGTGACTGAAGGGAATGATGATAGTGATAGGCAGACGCACACGCATACACATGCCTTCCTCTCTCCACGCGAACTGAGAAAGAGAGAGAGAAAATAGAAAGGATGGGGCATTATGGTAATAGTTGATTCTTGTCAGATTGCTATTTAACGTACCCCCTCTCTCTGTCTGTCTGTCTGTCTGTCTGTCTGTCTGTCTGTCTGAGCTCTCTCTCTCTCTCTCTCTCTCTGTCTCTCTCTCACACACACACGCTCACGCACACACACGCATACACACACACTCTCAATCGGATATAAACAGGCACAATCATGCTCACTTTTTCAATCACACACACACACACACACACACACACACACACACACACACACACACACACACACACACACACACACACACGCACACACACCCACATCATCCCCCACTCAGTATCCCTACGACTACGACCATGTCAAGCTGTCCTGTTCATCTGCACGTGGGGAAATCCTGCTGTTATTGCACCCCGCCGCTGGAATTATGGAAACGGAAGCCTTATTTATGGAAATAAGCCCTGCTTCTTCAGACTTGACCTCTGGTCTGCTAGTGTCTATTTATTACCTCAGAATCACAAAGTTCTATCTGACATTTTTGGCTGTTTTTTGTTGTTTTTTTGTTACTAAGAATATGAGGTCAGAAACCGAATTTTGTCTTTGCTCTGTCAAAATCGTAAGATTATTCGGGGTT
Organism: Aplysia californica; assembly: GCF_000002075.1. NCBI lineage: Eukaryota > Metazoa > Mollusca > Gastropoda > Aplysiida > Aplysiidae > Aplysia > Aplysia californica. The sequence goes on along the minus strand of NW_004798613.1, from coordinate 96,357 downwards.
GTTATCAAGAACTTAATAATAATGAGAATAGATAGCATTTGTATAGCGCATATCCCCGCTCAACAGCAGGCTCTATGCGCTTTACATAATATTATTACCCCAGCAGACCATAGAACACTCCGAAACATTATCAGCTTCCCGGGAAG
>NW_004798613.1:90302-92002 GCF_000002075.1 Aplysia californica | reverse complement strand
CTTTTTTGTTTTTGTTTTGTTTTGTGTGTGTGTATTGTTGTTGTTGTTGTTGTTGTTGTTGTTGTTGTTTAAATTTTGCTTAGGAAACGGAACGGGGAAAAGATATTGGATTCACTCCATTTTATCAGTCAGTGACAGTTCAAAGGGAAATGTTACATGTTATACCAGGATAGGAAAATATTAAAGTAAATTTTAATGATAGCTGAAATTATGAAATAGCATACGAGTCCTCGATCCTACCTGTAACGGTTGTGGTAGTAGTAGGTGTGAAGTGTGCATGGACGAACAAAGGGTTAAGTTGATATCACACTTCAGTTCACTAGTTAAGATCGGTCTGCATATCTTTCAGTAAAGATAATATGTCAGCATATATTATAAATAGTGCAAAAGAACTGTGGGCTAAATTTTGGGTCTATTTTTATCATTCAAATGAGAGTGTTTGTTGTTTTTGTTTTTGTTATTGTTGATGCTGTATTTCCTGCTGTTGTTGTAGTAGTTGTTATGTTTTGTTTGTTTTCATTTCATGTTTTTTTGTGTACGTTGAAAACATTTCAAGAAACCAGTTACACAGTCGGAGCACGACACGATCGTATTTCTGGTGCGGGGTGTGTTCAAGTTGACAAAATGTGTGTAGAAAGTAGAGAGCGAGTCAGTGGGTTGTTGTACTGTAGACTTCTCTGGTTTTGTTTGCTTCTTATTTGCTCTCCAGCATCTGTCGTCTTTATCTCTCCTCCTTCTTTCCTCTGCATGTTACTCTTTAGTGACCCCTCCTTTAATCTTCTGCACATACGTACGTTACTTTTGGGTGGTTGACGGGTTGTCTTATGGTTTACTCTCGTTTTCCTATGAAATATCTATCGTCCTCCTTTTTTGTGTTTGTTGCTCTCTTGTAACACATTTAATCTGCAGCACTTAAATGACCTTATTGTGTTGCAAGTACCATAAAACATTTATTAAAGTCAAGCATACATGACATAATTGTGTTGCAAGTGCCCAAAAAGTTTTACTACTGTGGATGGTTGTCGGGTGCTCTGGTGTGGTTTGCTCCTTCTTTCCTATAAAAAAATCTATCGTCTCTATCTCCCCTCCTTTTATGTGTTTGTTACTCTCTTGTAACACCTCTAATCTTCGGCACTTATATGGCCTTATTGTGTTGCAAGTGCTGTAAAACTCTTACTATAACAACGTTTTACTAAAACTAGAATCTGAAACAAAATGAACGAGTCCGTGTGGCGAGGGAGCGCGATGCGAAGCACGTCCGTTAGAGGTTAGGGGAAGCCTTTCTCCCTATGTTGACACAGTGTGGCCCGTGTGCTGTGTACAGTAGCGAGGGCCACAGAGGGGGTGGAGGGGAGGGAGAGGGGGAGGGGAGAGAGTACATCATTTAACTGTCGACATTCCGATCCGCTTCAGTGGGCGCTATGACGTCACCAGACTGGCGACACTGCGATGGTGGTATTCGTACTCGTTGTTGTTGTGTCTAGAAATCGGAATAATGAGGAAGATCATCTGTGTGGTTCGAGTACGAGAGTATCGAATTGGTCATCCTGTGACGTCTCATCACGTGATACGTATCAAGCATTTCCTCGTGGAATGCTGACCACCTGCTCTGGGACGCCTGCTGTCCACTTGTTCTGCCTTGTTGCGGCCTAATTGAATGTATGGCGACCTCCCTAGGCTGGGTTCTTTTTCCTATTATA
>NW_004798613.1:88189-89596 GCF_000002075.1 Aplysia californica | reverse complement strand
CCCCCCCCACTTCCTCTCGCTTCCTCAAAGTAAAAACTGGTGACCATTATTGTGTTCAAATATGTACTTCTTTTTTCTAAAACTCAAAACTTTTCCCCTTAACTGTATTTGACCTGCGTCTTCCCCATTTTACTGTGTGTTTGTTTGCCTGCCTGCCTGTCTGTCTGAACAATCCGACCCCTGTCCCGAGAGATCCTCTTGAGATATATAAATATGCAATACGTGAGAGTGGTCTTTGAAAGGGCTGTGTCCTCTCGGAAATGACCCACCAAGGTCAGAAGTCAAGGTGACATGACCCCACCATTCTTGGCCGTCTCTTCCGTTACCCACCAGTCTCACGCCCACGCCTTGCTCCTCTCTCTAGTCTACTTGGCGCGCTATTATTTGATCTATGGCTAAGGCACTTGACGTGCGGGTGTTTGGAGGGTGCCGCGGATGGATCCTACTTATTTACTTTCCCTCTGTTATGCCTGTCTTTCTTTTTTTGCCAGCACAAAATGACCCGTCTCGTGTCGATGTGCTTCTCTTTACTCTAAACTGTGGGTGGTTGGTGGGTGCTCTGGTGTGGTCTGCTTCTTCTTTCCTATCAGACGTCTATCGTCTTTATCTCCCCTTCTTCTTTTTATGTTTGTTACTCTCTTGTGACACCTCTAATCTTCTGGCGCTCATATAACCTTATGCTGTTGCGAGCGCCGTAAAACCTCAACTACAATTAAACTTACTTTTTTCCCAGCACAAAAATGACCTTTCTTGTTTCAATGTGTTTCTATTCACCCTAAACTTTCAAACAAAAACAAGCACTTGACGGCGGCGCGGGACATTTCCTAGTAGAATTTTAAAATATTACTTGTATGTTAACTGTTCAAGAATCTGTGCAGGTGGTTGGAGGACGCCACTGAGGGCACGGCGTTACCTCAGTTTATATCGTGCTTGAGTATGCTGTGGGTGGCCCTGGTTCGATTCCCCGGTGGAATGTTCTGAACTGCTGTTGTTTTGGGGACTTTCAAAGGCTATCCAACCTTTTAGCTCTTTCGTATCGGAGATGGTTGTTAAATTTGGAGGTCTGCCTCTGAATAACTTTCCAGTTTTGAAAGGGGCAATAAATCTATACAATGACCAGTGACGCCACTGGCAGGTCCTACTTTATTGCTTTCCCTCTGCTCTTTCTTGTCTGTCTTCTTTTTCCCAGTACTAAATGACCATTATTGCGTCTATTTGCTTTCCTTTACTCAAATAACAAATGGCTAATATTGTGTCGAAGTGTTTCTCTTGACTCAACCAAATAAAAGATCTGGTTCCCATCCTGTATCATACGAAATACCTTAATAATAATAATAATAATAATAATAATAATAATAATAATAATAATAATAGATAGCATTTGTATAGCGCACATCCCCGCTCAAC
>NW_004798613.1:86411-88089 GCF_000002075.1 Aplysia californica | reverse complement strand
TACCTTAATAATAATAATAATAATAATAATAATAATAATAATAATAATAATAATAGATAGCATTTGTATAGCGCACATCCCCGCTCAACAGCAGGCTCTATGCGCTTTACACTATATACCTGAGATGAGACATGATATGTTGTTTTAACAGACCGAACCTGCCTCTGTGCTGTAACACTAAAGCGCTCGTCATCGCACGCAGATGCTATGCTATCTCTTTTTTGTGGGGACGCTGTATCCCTCTGACCGACAGGGTTTAAGAGCTAGCCTCCTATGTGATCTAAATAGTGTCAATTAGGGCGTAAAATTTCTACAGTTGCATCGCAGTGCCATTTAACGTCTGTCTTCTATTGGGCTGAGCCAGTGGGTGGTTGGCGGGTGCTCTGGCATGGTTTGCTTCTTCTTTCCTATCAAACATCGATCGTCCTTATCTCCTCTTCTTCTTTTTTATGTTTGTTACTCTCTTATGGCACCTCTGATCTTCTGGCGCTCATATGACCGTTTGCAGTTGCGAGCGCCGTAAAACCTCTACTAAAACTTAAAACCCCCCCCAGAAAATCAGTGAGCTGCAAAAGGTCACAGAACTCAAAATAACCCGAGTTCAAAAGTTCCTTGCTGGAGAGGAGATTCGAGCCGGTGCTTCGCGCACTCTCCGCGGTCCAGCACTTAACGATAGCGACCAACTTTGTGTGTGTGTGAGCTGACGAAATGGCCTGCTGCTACTAGACCACCACCACCAGCACCACCACCACCGTACCTGTCCCGTGTCTTCCACGCGTGTCCCTTTTTGTCTTTGCTTAATTACCAAGGCCTAGCAGGCAGCCAGGCCGGTGGCGGCGGCGGGGCCCGGCCGGAGCGAGGCCGGAGATCGATACAGCCACGGCAGGTGTCTTGCAGGGCGGGAAGAGGAGGACCTGAGCCGTAGAACTAAACTAGGGACAGGATGGACGACGTTGTCATATCATGTAAGAAATGATTGTGGGTTCTTCTTCTTTTTTTTCTTTCTCCTATGGCTATGGTTATTTATAAGATGCCGGGCCTTAGATAGGAAGAGTGGGTGGTTGGCCGGTGTTCTGGTTTGGTTTGCTCATTCTTTCCTGTCAAACATCTATCTTCCTTATCTCTCCCCTCCTTATTTTTTGTGTAAGTCACTCTCTTGTAACACCTATTCTTCGGCCCTTATATGACCTTATTGTGTTGTAAGTGCCATAAAACTCTTCCTAAAACTAAAGATAGGAGGAAGCGGATTTGTTACAAGTTTTTTTCAGTGCTGGTGTCTTAAGGCCTTACTTAAAAAGTGATTGTTTTTCAAATCCTCCAAATCATTGAAGCAGTTTATGAGTTAATGAGGTCATATGACCTTATGCAGTTGCGAGCGCCGTAAGACCTCAACTAAAACAACAAAACATTAATTCATGAATCTACTAGGAGTTGCTTCCTGGTTTTGAGATGACCCATGTATATGGCGTTTGTGGGATGTTCCGCTCAAAGAAGTTCAAGTAAGCAAAATCGGAACGGAATTCGAGTGATGGGAAGTTTCCCATTCTGTCTGTTTTGTCCATTTCTGTGCGTCGACATGGGTTCCGGCCGCTGCAGCAGCCGAGATTAATCCCGTGATGGATCACCTCACTGTCTTGTTCTGGTCCGGGCCCCAGGGGGGATGGGCGTGCGGTCGAGC
>NW_004798613.1:83988-85557 GCF_000002075.1 Aplysia californica | reverse complement strand
ATGATGTCCGATCCCACCGTTTATTCCGCCCCTTGTATCGTACCCACGTAATGTACATACATACATAAAAATATTTTATGCACATACGTACACGTATTCACACCCCACACACTGTCACAAAGACACAGACAGTCATAGATACAGATATAGACGGTGGGTGGTTAGCGGGTGCTCTGGTGTGGTTTGTTCCTTCTTTCCTAAATTATAACATACTTGATGTATCGTTCTGTGTGGTGACTGGTGACACCTATTGTGTTCATCACTTACGTGGCCTGTTTATGTTGCTAGTGCCGTAAAACTTACTTAAGCTAAAACTGGAACACGCCTGACGACCTACAAACGCTTACTCAGCCGGACATAAGAACAAAAGAAAGAAAGAAAGAAAGAAAGAAAGAAAGAAAGAAAGAAAGAAAGAAAGAAAGAAAAATGAAAAGAAAAATATCCCCAGAACATCCGAGCAAAGGAATGGAGTACCATGATTGTCGATTTCTTTCCCAAATCTGGCACTTGATGATGATGATGGCGATGATGATGATGATGATAATGATGATGATGATGGTGATGGTGATGATGATGATGATGATGATGATGATGATGATGATGATGATAATGATGATGATAATGATGATCATGTTTCTGTCTGCCTTACATTTTCATTGCACTAAATGACCGTTATAGTTTCTTTTACTCCAAACCTTAAACCCGGTTCAGCGCGTTACAAGCTCAGTTCCCACCCCCAACCCACCCCACCCCTTCCCAACTGGGTTTTCCCAGGTACCCCAGCTGTAAGCCTGTCCCTGGTCCCTGCCCGAGGCTCCACAGGACTACAGGAGGTCATTGGAAGGCTCACTGTTGTGGCTTGATACGTCTTTCCTACCAAACATCAATCTATGATCATTCATTATTTCTCCGCCTTATTTTCTTTGTAGTTTACCAGAGAGTTTTTACTGTAAACTCTCTGATGTTACTCTCTGGTGACACCAAGATGGTCTTTGACATTTCGCGACCTCAGTGCTTTATTGTCCCATCTCCGTTTTTAATAAGTGAAAATAGTTCATAACTAACTACGAGTGAACTTAAGAAGAAGTCTCATTTTTTTATGTTATACAAATGGAGATAGACAAGAAAGCACTAGAGGTTGCGATGTATTGTTTGACCAATTTGTGTTGAAAGTGCGGTAAAACTCTTACCAAAACTAACCTAAACTCCCCCAGGACATCCCGCGGGAAGGCGTATTTATTATGCACACTTCCCAGACCTCTGCCCGGAGAGCATAAGGGGGGAGGGGGGGCAGGGGGGGATAAGATAGTGCTGCAGTTTGCCAACACAAACTTCTCACAGAGCCAATGTATAGAGCCAGTGTTCTGCACGTATTACCATGTGGACATTCCTGAACGGGCGGACGGGTTTATCAGTGGCCCTAATCCTTAACTTCCTCTTCCAATCCCCCAACCTCTACCCCGGATCGTTTCTTTCTTTCTTTCGTCTGTTATTTCTTTCTTTCGTCTGTTCTTTCTTTCTTTCGTCCGTTCTCTCTCTCACTCTGTCTCTCTGTCTCTCTCTCTGTCT
>NW_004798613.1:80697-83888 GCF_000002075.1 Aplysia californica | reverse complement strand
TGGGGCGGAGGGGGGGGCTGTTTTCCTCTCTGTTCCCTCCAACAGTTTCGAGTCTCTCTCTATCTGCAGAATATGTATCTTTGTCTCTCTGTCTGTCTACCCCATCTCAATCCAACCCCAGGACGGTGATTGGAAACGTATTTTAAGCAAAAGAAGAAAGAGAAATTGGCTTTCATGACAGACAGCGGACGGTCGTTGTAGAAGTCTGAGGAGGAGCCGATCAATGACAAACCCTTGCACAGACATCAAACACAGCAGACGGAACCCCGAGCGTTTTCCATTGAGTGCTAAAGTGGACAAGGAAGTTAGTGCATTGATACCCCCCGTATAGAGCCAAGAATTTCCCTTTTTTTCCTAATTAAATAAATTCTTGTTTTTTGCCCCCCTCAACAAATTGTTACATTATTTAAGAATAATTTTACATAATTTGTTGGTGGTTGGCGGGTGCTCTGGTGTGGTTTGCTTCTTCTTTTCTATCAAAATCAAACATATATCGTCTTTATCTCCCCTTCTTCTTTTTTAGTTTGTTACACTCTTGTGACACCTCTAATCTTCTGGCGCTCATATGACCTTATGCAGTTGCGATCGCCGTAAAACCTCGACTAAAACTAAACTAAAACGCTGCGTGTACGCCTATTTTGACTTGTTTCCATGTCCACCAAGGCGACTCGTTATACGGGGTGACCACCACGGCTGGGATCGGCTGATCGGGCCGATCGCCCGACTCGATCGCCTCAAAAACAAACTTGTTTGTTTTCAGTTGCAGGCGATCGAGTCGGTCGATCGGCCCGATCCAGCCATAGTGGGCACCCCGTATTACATCTTGGCCTATCCTTTCTAATTCCACACAAGGCCCCAGGCCTAAGGTTTCTGATGTTTGCCTTGCACGTGATTGACGTTTGTTGTGTTCCTGTGTTGGGAATTTCCGTTTTCTTGCTGTGATGTTGTGTCCCTTGCAATAAATGGGTTTGGCCCTGATGGACAGAGTCGAAGCTGCTTGTCGCCTATGTTTTGTCTTGAATTGCATCAATTGGGACGCAAAGCATTATTTTAAGATGCTTCAATCATTTCGACTTGCTGCAAATTAAAACCAAACCGTGCTATGGACTAACGTGAAAACAACCGTGTGTCCCGCGCGCTCATATCATAATGACTAATGACCTTAATATGGAGTTGCGATGTCTGTAACACTTTTATACCAGGTGCCCATTGCGGATGGGATCGGGTCGGGTCAGGTCAGGTCGATCGCCCGACTCGTCGCCTGAACACAAACGCGTTTGTTTTTGAGGCGACGAGTCGGGCGATTGGTTTGTGCCACGGTAGCCGCGTTGGGCCCTCAATCTGGCGAGCAAACCGACCCGACCCGACCCGATCGTGCCAATGGGCACCCCATATTAGCAAACTGAAACGCTAAACAAATGAAATGATTAAGCAAAATTCTTGATTTTTTTTAGTGTTTAGTGTGGGAGAAGGGAGGAAGATGTCGAGGGAGGTGGACCTTATTGTGTTGCAAGTGACGTTAAACTCTTACTGAAAACTAACCTTAATGGGAAATGAAATGAAAATAATGACCTTAACGTTATTGCGCAAGAAGGACATGCCGCATCCGCGACACCGTACGAGACACGCGGGAATCGTTCTGTTTAATGGACCAAACGAAGAAGCGCATTATCATTTTAGGCCCTGTTGTCAACCTCGACTGGTTAGGGGACATTACAATTTGTTTAAGATAAAATGCAAACCCAATGTCGTTACGGGTTTTAATTTCTGTTTTTCCACGATTGTGACGACGGATGCCTAACGGTATTGCAACACGCACGCCGCATAGACCTATCAACGGGGGTATGTAGGAGAAAGCGTCCTTCCTAGCATACAGATCAGGATACCGGCGTGTGTGGGGTAACCTTTAGGCGCTTCGATCGCTGTTGCACGGAGGAGACCCTAGTTCGATTCCCGGGTGGGAGAACACCTCTGATCTTCTGGCGCTCATATGACCTTATGCAGTTGCGAGCGCCGTAAAACCTCTTCTAAAACTAAAGGATCCGGATCGCTGTGTGGACTGGACTGGACTGGACTGTCTCAACCCACCCACCCCCTCCCACCTTCCTCCCCACCCATCCAGCTGTGACGGCCACCAGCGCCTGTCTTTGTGTAGCCTGTGTGTGGTGGACGCCCCACTTGTCTGTCCCCGAGTCATGGCTGCTAAGTGGGGTGGTTGGCGGGTGCTTTGGTACTCTCTTGTAACACCTCTAGTCTCCTGGCGCTCATATGACCTGATTGTGTTGCAAGTACCGGATAAAACTTACTAAAACTAAAACTAAAACAATGACCTGAAGACCTCGCGTCCAGTGATATGTCCTCCTGAGGTAGCCGTAATTGTTTTTTGAGGATTTTTTATTTTTTTGGGGTGGGGGGGCAGGGATGGGGGTGCTTTTTAAAGTTAAAATATCTTTCAAAATTCGCCTTGGCCCGGCCTACTTGTTTTGTTGGGGTTTTAAAAAATTTTTTATTCCTCTCTTATTTCTGTCCGTGGGTTCTCTTTTTCCTTTGCACCAGATGACTGTTGCTGTAATGCTGTGCTCTCTACTCGTGTATTTTTTTTTTCATTACTCTAGTGAATCTAAGAGGATTTGTCATTCTTTCGTGTGTGTGGGAGGAGAGGGAGAGAGAAAGAGAGAGAGAGAGAGATGCAGATTATGTAGTATATCATTCAACATGCGGAAAAGTGCGACATTATGTTATTGTCCCTGTTAATGCTGGAGGTTTCCTTGGCACCAATTCGTGTATCTGGCGATTTAAAAAAAAAACACTTTTCTGTTTTGGGCGCGTGACAAAATGGTTTTCTTGTTGGCTGGTGTGAATGAATGTAATATGGAACTTTGGTGGTGCCAAATTTGAATTTGCGGCATAGGGAAAAGTGGTTGAACATTCATTTTGGCCTGTTAAATGGCGATACTGTGTTTCTTTTTCTTGTTGGGTGTTTCTGTGGTTCTAGTCTTTCTTTGAGAAATTTGTGTCTCAGGTGCTTCATACCACTTTTGTGGGTGGTTGGCGGGTGCTCTGGTGTGGTTTGCTTCTTCTTTCCTATCAAACATCTATCGTCCTTATCTCCCCTTCTTCTTTTTTATGTTTGTTACTCTCTTGTAACACCTCTAATCTTCTGGCGCTCATATGACCTTATGCAGTTGCGA
>NW_004798613.1:78192-80514 GCF_000002075.1 Aplysia californica | reverse complement strand
GGTGTTCTTTATTGGATTTCCTATGTGTCGTTACCCAGTGGCTATTTTCCTCTTAATGTGTTTGGAGTGTTCTGTTTTGAGTCGGTTCCTTTGTCTTTTTGAAAGACTTGTGGTTTGTTTGGTTGATGGCCCTTGTCCGAGGGAGATACTTTGGGGATATCGCTGTGCCGAGATATTGTTAGCCTATAGCGCGAGCTCTTCAGCTGTCCAATGAGTTCTTAGAGCAACAACTGGGGTTCAGACGCACCCGGATTGAGATTCTCTCTCTATGGCAGGCAAAAAAAAAGAAAAATCCTCATGGGGAAGGGATAACTTGTTTGATCAAGGTAGGCTTTGTTCTTCTTTAACTCCCACCCGATCGGCGTGCTTCAATTGGAGGCGGGTTTCAATTAATCGCGTGATTTGAGCGTCTCTGAGTAAGCCATTATCCGCGACAACTGATGCTGGTATTAGTCCTGGAAGTGTTAAGTATATTTGTTTGCCGCAACAGGCTTTCTGCGATCGTTCTGTGATGCGCGCACTATGATGAAAGGGGGGGGAAGACAATGATCCTCTTGAAAGAAGTAATGGGCTGTGCGCACGATGCTATTTTATCGTAAAGTCGAAAGATGGGACTTTCGTGCCCGTGGTATTATTCGATGTTAACAGTTTGAGCATATGAACTACTGCGTCTCTTTATGAAGTTTGAAAGGGTTGTTAGTACAGTTGATATTATTTCTGCGCTGAGATGTTGTGTAAGACCACCATCGGCGGGTGCTCTGGTATGGTTTGATCCCTCCGTCCTATCGAACATCTGTCGTCCTGATCTCTCCCCTCCTCCTTTTGTGTGTTTGTTACACCTCTTATCTTCGGCACTCATAATATTATTATGACCTTATTGAGTTGCAAGTGCCGTAAAACTGGCACTGAACCTAAAAAGACCAACCACCATGGTTCGAGTCTCACTGGAGAGTTTTAAGTTAAGAAGTTCGAGTTGTCCTGTCTCTAAGCCATCTTGACTTGAGCTGGTTCAGCGATAGACGTAACGTCGCCCTGATTGAGGACCAAAAAAAAGGTGGGTGGGTGGTTGGCGGGTGCTCTGGTGTGGTCTGCTTCTTCATCCCTATCAAACATCTATCGTCCTTATCTCCCGTCCTCCTATTTTATGTTTGTTACTCTCTTGAAACACCTCTAATCTTCTGGCGCTCATATGACCTTATGCAGTTGCGAGCGCCGTAAAACTTCTACTACTAAAACAAACAAAAAAAGCTGGGCTCTCAGTGTGTGGAACCGTCAAAGGAATTTCCGATGTCGAATGATGTCACAGCGATACATTTAGCTCTCATTAATCGCGCCGTGTGTACACCCCCAATAATACCGGGTCTATTGAAGAGATTCAGAGAAAGGACGAATGAGGTTTGGGCGGTGCCAAAGACTATAAGAGGAGGAGAACAAGCGTAGGAGGCAGAGAAATGTTTAATAATACCGCGTGACCGCTGTGCCTTTTTATTGAGGTAAGTCCACTGGGACATCTCCACTAATCGACGCAGCCAATCCGTCCTAAGTGCATTTGTTCAGAATCATATTTTTATTCCGCGTAGCTCTTTGATTTCCCCCACAAAGAACCAATTGCATTGGAGTGAATTGTAAGACACAACACCTAGGCTTCTCTACCTGTGCCCCGTTTTTGCCCCAGTTCGCTCCGACCAGGACGAGTAGCGGGCTGGCTCTGGCGTCCTGTTCTATTTAATTATGAAAATGACTTTATACAAATGTATCCGCAGAGTGTTTCCCCGATCACCTAGGATTTCGCCTGAATGAATCACTGTTGAAGTTTTCTCATCTTTGAATCTTTTTTTTTTCAATTTGTCATTTTGAAATCTTTGAACTTTTTTCTCATTTGTCATTTAGAAAAAAGAAAAAAGCATTGTTATCGTTAATGATTTTGCTCTTGACAAGTCCTCTTTTGCATATATTCCCTGCCCTGTACGGCCGCTATTGACTGAATGTGCTTCTTTTACTTCAGATGAACAATCCTACCCCCCCCCATCCCCCCCCCCTTTCCACCCACTGGCTTCATATTAATTATTAAATTCAAATGAAGATTATGGCTGAACCCGATTTATTTTTAAACGTTTCTCTTTTCTTTCTTTTTTTCCTCTTCAGAGTCTAGCATGTCTGGCAGCCTGCAAGGTTCAAGGCACAGGTAAGGATCTAGTCGTCTTTTTGAGCCTCAGTCGGAAAAACACCGAAACACTTTGGACTTCGTCTTTTTTTTTCCCTTTCTGTTTCTCTCGCTTTCATTATTTGACGTGTGCATGTGTGGTTAGAACTAAAATTTGG
>NW_004798613.1:76246-77977 GCF_000002075.1 Aplysia californica | reverse complement strand
CACACACACACACACACACACACACACGAACAACAACAAAAAATAGTCTCACTGCTCTCTTAAGGGGGATGAGAGGAGTTGAGATGGTGGCGTGGCGTTATGACTGTTTCATTAGTAAATTAGGGGAAGGGGTGAATTAGGCCCATTTAATTTAAGTAGTTTAAGATATAACACCTGTTTTTCCTTTTTAACTTACATGTACAAATGTACATACGTGTTCAAATTCTGTTATCGGCATCTGTGGCGCAGTGGTTGGTTGCTTCACTATTGCATGCAAAAGACGTGAATTCAATCACTGACCGTGAGTGGTTGGCGGGTGCTCTGGTGTGGTTTGCTCCTTCATTCATATCAAACATCTATCGTCCTTATCTTTCCTCCTTCTTTTTCTTTTTGTTCATCTCTTGTAACACCTCTAATCTTCAGGAGCTCATAATTATGACCTTATGTAGTTGCGAGCGCCGTAAAACCTCTACTAAAACAAACAAACCTTCCACGAAACGTCCAAACAATGCGAAGCTCCCGTGTTGGTGCCGGTGATGAGGCGTGCCGGCCGTGCATGCAAGCGAGCTGCATCATCTTGTGTTTGCTAGGGCTGGGCAATGCGTCGCTTTAGCAAAATCTGGATAATACGTTAGTGCACCTCTTCGGCAAATAATAATATGTCATGAACCGCTTCGGCAAATGGGTTAGAACCAATTTTGGACAAACGGGTTAGCATCTCTTCAACAAATGGGTGCACCCACCACTTCGGCAAACGGGCCAGGAAAGAGAGTTGAAAGTCTGAATTCGGATAATGTTTCTTTGAGACTTATCCGGTTAAACGGATAATTTTTCCGGATTTTGCCCACCTCTAGACTGTTTGCCCGGCGCCATCAAGTAGCGTCCCCTGGCTGGCAGCGCCCCTGTATAGCGAGACCCGGGTGCGCGCAATTATCTTAGATGACACCCAGGAGACGACTCTTTTACCCGGGGAAGATAAAGCGCCGTCTAAAGAGGAGGAATTTTAAAACGATTTGAAAACACCCGACCCTGTTGTTAACGAGATTTCATTAGACTGTCCACTGTTTTCATAAGCTCTCTCTCTATCTCTGAGTGTCTCTCTTTCTCTCTCTATCTCTGAGTGTCTTTCTTTCTCTCTGAGTGAGTCTCGCTCTCTCTCTCCCTCTCTCTCTCTGTCTCTCTCTGTCTCTCTCTCTGTCTCTCTCTCTCTCTCTCTCTCTCTCTCTCTCTGAGTGTCTTTCTTTCTCTCTGAGTAAGTTTTGCTCTCTCTCTGTGTCTCTTTTCTCTCTTTCTCCCCGAGTCTCTCTCTCTCTCTCACTCTCTCTCTCCCACTCTCTCTCTCTTTCACTCTCTCTCTCCCTCTCTCTCTCTCTCTCTCTCACACACACACACACACACACACACACACACACACACACACTCTCTCACTGCCAAACCCTTCCCTAATTCACCACCCACTGACCCAGTTTTCGCTTTTCGTCTCTCTCTCTCTCTCTCTCTCTCTCTCATTGAGTCTCTCTCTCCCCCCCCTCTCTCTCTTTATCTCCAAGCCTCTCTCTGTTTAACTCTCTGTGTCTCTTTGTCTCTCCCTGTCTCTCTTCCTCCCCTTCTCCCCTTTTCCCTTTTCCGTATCAAATGATCGTCCGAGTGATTGTAAATACCGGAGACGGATTGTGCTCTAAGGATTTGAAGGCAAAGGACTTGCGTAATGTCGGGACGTGTGTCGTAGAG
>NW_004798613.1:71290-72932 GCF_000002075.1 Aplysia californica | reverse complement strand
CTCCCCCCTCTCTCTCTGCCCCCCTCTCTCTTTTTAAAGGTCGAAATGACATTGTTGATTCCATGTGCTTCTCTTTGCTATAATAAGCAAAACCCAAAAATACGATCGAACTTGCGGTAGCGACCATTAGACGTACAGACGACCACTTTCCACCTACCCTCTTGCGTTTTTGGTTGTTGGTTTGTTTTTATGGGTTTTTTTCATATTATAATAACTCTGTCCAAGAAGACCAACTGTCAAGATGACCACTGTTCTCCTCAGCAATGGGTGAACGCTGGGGAAAGGTTCAGCCGTTATGTCGGACTAGCGGTTGTGTAGACGCTTACTTACTTACTTACTAGGTCCATGTACCTTCAGGCATATAAGGCGGAGAGCAATCGACGCCACGCTTGTCTGTCCCTGGCCACGTCGTCCAATTTCGGCGCTTCCAGGCCCTGGGCGATTGAATTGCCTCGTTTCTTATTGTGCCTCTGTAGCTTCCAGTTGGTCTACCCTGCTTTCTCTTTCGTTTCCAATAGCACGTCTGATAGGGCAATCTTGTCTTCGGTATTCCTAGAACACGTCCCAGATATCTCCGTCTTCTCCTTTTTTATTGTTGTGTTGATATCTTCAGTTCCTGCTCTTTCCAACACTTCATTATTTGTATTAAATTCATTCCATTTTATTTATTAGTAGAATTCTTCTTAGACATTATGTTTGGAAGCTTTTTGATTTTCGTTGAATTGTTTTGCTTTCCACACCTCTGAACCATTCGCTAATACAGCCAAAATATTGCTTTGATATATTTTAATTTCGTCTTCAATTAGATGATCTTTGATTTTTTGATTTTTTTCTTTCAATTTCACAAAAGCGATCCATGCATTTTTTAGACGCCTGACGATCAAAATTATGACCGGGCGCTCTGCCCGTCCTGCTCAGTTTTGGTCCTATTTTTCCCTCCTCTTAGTTTGGTAATCTCGAACTGTTACAAAGCTCATGGCATCGCAATAATGTGTGTGTTTGTGTGTTTAGGGGGTGGGAGTGTATGTATAATTGTTCGGTTTATTTGTTTGTTCAGGGCAAGGGGGAATAATAAGACAGTGTTAAAAATATTAAAAATTATCTATTGTTCCGACTTCATCGGCTGTTGAAATTGTCCGTTTGCAGTGGTAGGGTTTGATGACTTTTTGTTAGTTTGTCACTTATTTTGTTGGGGTTTTTATATGTTGGCAAGCTTCTAATACATATTTTCCCCCTTTCCACCCGTTATGTCATTCTTGTTTGTTTGTTGTTCAGCACTCTATTAACTGTTTATATGTTCGAGGTGCTTTACTTTAACGTACAAAATCAAAATTCCCAAGAAGAATGAACGTTTTTTTATTTAAAGTTCTTTAAAAAAAGATTTTCTTTATTTCCCAGAGGCCACAGCAAGCCACGCTGCCGTCCGTACCCCAATCACATTCAGGTGAGTTTCTACCTTGAATACGGTTGATTTGATTGGTTTCAAAAGAGATGATCATTGGTCCAATTGTCAAATTGTCCGAATCTGCAGGATCAGATTGAATAAGGTCGGGTATGGAATAATGGTTGTCAGTGCACACTATTTAAAAAATAAAAATAAAAATAAAACCTATCCGTACGTCGTGTTTTACTATCGTATCCA
>NW_004798613.1:67808-69348 GCF_000002075.1 Aplysia californica | reverse complement strand
AGAGAGGGAGGGGGTCGTCTTATCCACCGATCTTTGTTGTAGAAATTGAAGTCAGAATCGTACTTAGACGTTACATATGTAACCCAGCACAAGGAAGTGCTACTGACTGAAGTGTCTCAAGGCCATTCCCAAAGGGATGGGAGGGGGGGGGGCACATTTACATCTTGAGTTCTTATGCACGGTAGAATTGCAATTGTAAACGGGCTGATTCATCAATGTCATGCTCACAACTGTGCCTAAAGTGCAACAGGGAACTGCTACTTTTTCTTTCCTAATCCTTACTATCGTCTTTTCCTCTACTTCTTTTTTATGTTTGTCACACTCTTGTGACCCGCTATTTCTGGGGTGTCTTGATTGTCGAAGCAGACTTTGTGTTGTTGAAGCTAGAGAGGTGAGCAGAGTAAGTCTGATTCCCTGCAAGGACTTCTCTGTTGACATCCACCCCTTGGCGCTCATATTATGGCCTTATGCAGTTGTGAGCGCCGTAAAACCTCTACTAAAGCAAACACACTCACAGTTCGCCACTAGCAACCACACTCAGACGTACTCTCGTAATGCGTTTCGTGCATGTGGTCCTGGGAAGATGTTAATTACCTCGAGATGTTTTAAAAAAGCTGTCTTCTTCTGTGTTGGCACGCAATTGTGTGAAGCTTGCCAGTCTTTCTCTCCTTATTCATGTCCCCGTTCTCTTTCACGGAGGCTTCCTATTGATGATCGAAAGGTACCGCCACCTCCATCACTATTATCACCACCGCCGCCAGGTACCAACGGCAATTGTGGTGTAGTGGTTGGGCGTTTCGTTGTAGCACGCAGAAGACCCCGGTTTGTGGGTGGTTGGCGGGTACTCTGGTGTTGTTTGCTCCTTCTTTCCTATACTATAAAAAATCTATCGTCTCTATCTCCCCTCCTTTTTTTTGTGTGTTTGTTACTCTCTTGTAACACCTCTAATCTTCGGCACTTATATGACCTTGTTGTGTTGCAAGGGCCGTAATACGCTTACTAAAACTAAAGGGGGTAATTTTTATCAAGTATCTCCCGTCTTTCTCCTGGATGTTGCACCCCTTTCAGCCCGGGAAGATCCTGACAGACAGGATCGAAACCCTCCCTCCATAATGAGCTAAATTGTTTCAATGGGAACGTAAAGCGTACTGACATTTTTAAACAAAAAATCATCCACCCCCGGGGCGGTGCCACTGACTGAAGTGTCTTTTAGGCCATTCCCCCCCAAAAAGGGGGGGGGGCATTTCATGTTGTTATGCACAGTAGAATTGTAAACGGGCGGGTTTATCAATGTCATGCTCATACTGTGCTGGAACAACATAGAGGGAACTGCTGCTTTTTATTTTCTCATCCTCATTATCGTCCTTTGTCCTCTACTTCTTTCATATGTTTGTCAATCTCTTGTGAACTGCTATTTCCGGGGTGCCTTGATGGTCGAAGAAAACTTTGTGCTATTGAGGCTAGAGAGGTGAGCAGAGTAAGCCTGATTCCTCGTTTGACATCCACCCCTTAATTGGCGCTCATATGACTTTATGCAGTT
>NW_004798613.1:65760-66618 GCF_000002075.1 Aplysia californica | reverse complement strand
AGGGGGTGGAGGGAGTAGGGAGAGGGAGGGAGGGAGGGAAGGAGAGAGGGAGAGAGAGTGTGTGTGTGTGCGCACGCGTGCGTGTCAAACTGTTACAACGGGAGTTGGCCCGTCTGTCTGCTGTCTGCAGAGATGAAAGAGAGAGTTTCGTTTAGTTTTAGTACGAGTTTTACGGCACTTGCAACACAGTAAGGTCATATAAGTGCCGAAGAATAGATATGTCGCAAGAGAGTTACATACACAAAAAAGGAGAAATTTTAATAACGACGATAGATGCTTGATAGGAAAGAAGAGCAAACCACACCAGAGCACCCACCAACCACCCGCAAAAAGAAATTTTATGCGTGGTGTGTCTGAAGCGGGGTGCCTGTTCCTATGTGTCGATGATGATGATGATGCTGATGAGAGTGGTGTGTGGGTGTTTGTTTGTGTGTGTGCGCCCGTGTGCGTTTTTCTTTTGCTTGTTTGCTTGTTTGTTTTGTTCGTGCGTGCGCCAAGTGTTGAAGTGAGCGAGTAACCTCTTTAAATCTCAGGGAGGTGTGAAATTGTGCATAATTATGCGTGTGTGTATGTATGTGTGCATTCTTGCGTACTTAAATCTTTGTCTATTGTTTTCGTGTATTAATAACCCCCCTTTGAAGTTGTTTTGGCGATTTATAAGTGCCGTGAAAGCGTGTGTCGCACTGTCGTTATAGTCCTCAGCTGAAGCAACATGATTCTTCGGCGTCATTGTTTGGTTTTAGATATTTCATCAAATTGTAGTCGGTATTATTATTATTGTGTTGTTATTGCTGTACTTATCATTATTATTATCATTATTATTATTGTTATATTATTATTATTTTTTTATATTATTGT
>NW_004798613.1:62768-63740 GCF_000002075.1 Aplysia californica | reverse complement strand
GAACATCTTTTGTCTTTTTATCCCCTTTTTCTTTTTTATGTTTGTTACTCTCTTGTAACACCTCTAATCTTCTGGCGCTCATATAACCTTATGCAGTCGCGAGCGCTGTAAAACCTCTACTGAAACTTTAAAATAAACACCCTCAGAGATATGCGAGGACGATGATGGTGGTAGTAGAATAATATTATAGAGGGGTGTCGTCTTTCTGTCTAAGTTTTCTGGGGATTTATTCACCTATGTGAGTACTTGGTGCATGGTAGTAGTTACTCATGGAGCTTATGTCAGCTTACATTGTGCTAAACTACATTGTTGGTGGCTCGGGTTTGGAGAGGACACTGGAGAGGACTTGTCTTAATCCTGTCGAATATGGACGTTATATTAAAAGTCTAGCGTGGGTGGTTGGCGGTTGCTCTGGTGTGGTTTGCTTCTTCTTTCCTATCAAACATCTATCGTCCTGATCTCCCCTTCTTCTTTTTTATGTTTGTTGCTCTCTTGTAACACCGCTAATCTTTTTCGCGCTCATATGACCTTATGCAGTTGCAAGCGCCGTAAAACCTCTACTAAAGCTAAAGAAGTCTAGCCACGCAAATAGTCTCGTAATGTTGCAGGGGCTTTGGAACCCGTACCATAGGAAAGTTCTGCTAAGTGGAATGGAAGTAGGCATCAGTTGCAATTCCTCTTCAAGAACACTGTGGTACTTGGGTTTGGGTTCTTGAGTGGGATGCCGCCTTTGGGGTTTTTTTGTTTGTTGGGACATCAAATGAGGTTAAAGAACAACTGAAATGTAATGATGACACTTTGCATCATGCTCGCTAAAAACTTTTTTTTTTTAGACTTTTCTTGTTTTTTTACTCAAACAAAAATAATCAAACACACGAAGCAAACTAAAAGATGTGTGTTGAATTCCAGCATGAGAAAGATTTTATTGTACCTTGTGTATGGCTAACACACACACGCGCGCGCGCGCGCGCA
>NW_004798613.1:59648-62668 GCF_000002075.1 Aplysia californica | reverse complement strand
ACAAACACACACAGAAAAAAAAAAAAAAAACAAAAAAATATATATGTACACACACATATACACACATACACACACACACAGTATCATACACACACAGTATCATGCACACACACACACACACACACACACACACACACACACACACACACACACACACACACACACACACACACACACACACAGACACACAGACAGTATCATACATACACTCGCGCGCACACACAAAATGTTGTCCTTGGCCGGCAAGATCGAAGCAGCAGCCTGTCTGAGTCTTAAACGATGTAAATAGTGTCGGTAGAGGTGTAAAACATTGACAGTCAGAGGATGTCGCAGGACAGCTGCCAGCCTGTCATGTGATGCGTTGAGAAAATGAAACCTAGAAGTGGATACTTTTCCCTCCTCAGCTGTTGGGGACGCAGTGGAAGCTGATGAAGAAGTGGGCCAGATCGAGACAGACAAGGTAAATTAAATGTGCGCACACGCACACATACAAACACAAACACAGTCTCTCTGTCTCTCTTTCTCTTTCTCTGTCTCTTTCTCTCTCTGTCTCTCTCTTTCTCTCTCTGTCTCTCTCTTTCTCTCTCTGTCTCTCTTTCTCTCTGTCTCTCTCTCTCTCTCTCTCTCTCTCTCTCTCTCTCTCTCTCTCTCTCTCTGTGAGTGGTAGGCGGGTGCTCTGGTGTGGTTTGCTTCTTCTTTCCTATCAAACATCTATCGCCCTTATCTCCCCTTCTTCTTTTTTATGTTTGTTACTCTCTTGTAACACCTCTAATCTTCTTGCGCTCATATGACCTTATGCAGTTGTGAGCGCCGTAAAACCTCTACAAGAAGAACTCTCTCTCTCTATCTTTCTATCTACTTTTTAAAATATCTCTTAATAATTGAGAACTTTCGAACTTTTGACTAAAAAAATAAATAATATATCAGTCTGTTGTGAATTGATAAATCTCTTTGTTTGAAATGCTGAAGTTTTACTTCAATTTCCAAATTTGGGGGTGACTGGAGGGGACTGTTTGAAGGTTCTACTTCTGTTCATGTGCCTTGCTTTAAATGACAGATATCAGATTTTGTGTCTTCCATGCTATAAGTACACCATATTATTCTATTATGGAAACTTAACAACACAAAACATTTTTTAAAATTTTTGATTTGTCTGTCACTTATAACTTATGCTGTATTCACAGAAGTCTCTCATGGTTATAAGATCTGTATGATTAATGTTATGTGGGCCAATGGCTTGAAACTCTATAAAACAGGAGTTTTATGTTAAAAGACAGTACATCCAGTTTTGGACAAAATAGAGTTATCCATTCCACCTGATAGTTAAAACACAGCGCAAATTACTGCCTTAGTCTGGGTATCAATTTCTTAGCAAATAAGGCGGTCAAAGTGTTTTGAAGATATTCAAAGCGACTGGTTGTTGAGAGCCAAAAATATGATGGGATGGTTTTGGCTCTTTTGAACGTTTTACGAAACTGGATGTACTGTCTTTTAAGAATAAAGGTCCAAAAAATAAATTTAATAGCCAGCTACTTTGTCTGTAGGTGAACATGCCTGTGCAAGCCCCAGTGGCGGGCGTCATCGAGGAGCTGCTGGTGGAATCTGGAGCCACGGTCACTGCCGGGGTCAACCTGTTTAAACTCAGGGTCGGAGGTCAGTTGATACAGATGATATACTGTATACTGTAATACCCTCTGAGTTTTATGTAGGGGTTTAACACTTTGCCATCATATTTTGGGGAAAATCCAAACAAAATGGGTGGTCAACATCGCCAATCGGCGAGATGAGGCGTCAAAGAGTTAAAGATAATTGTAAGACAAATAGATAATGTAAGTGGCTAAGATAAGTGTTACCAGAGCTTTTAGAGAAATTTTTAAAAAAGAAGAGAAGCAGGAGAGATGAGGATGATAAGTCGTTTGACAAGAGAGAAGAAGCAAACCACACCTGGCAACTCAGAACTTCACGGTACCTAAGAATTTCTTTGTGTTTTAGCAGATTTTGTTGCGTATGGAAGTTGCAATGCATAGGATAGAGAGGGGGGGGGGAAAACCCTGGAGATGATATATCCTTTCGTGGTAACAGAAATGTCCTGTTAAACAAAGCCTATTGAATGTGGGACAATGTACAACAAGGAAAAATATTCAAAACCCAGTACATGTACAGGGGTTTTTCGAATTCCTCCTTATCATTTTGGCTTTTTGAATAATGTTTTAGATGGCTTAAAAGCTTCATAGTTCATGATGGCAGCACATTTTTTGTTTTAGATATGGTCTTAATTCTTATTGTTTTGATAGATGTAAAGGCTTATGATGTTTTTTTTGCACTTTTTGAAAGATGTCTTAAATTTTTGGTAATGTGGATAAAATTGACTCTTTGTAGAGTTTTTGTCCGTTCATGTCTTTAAACCTGCAATTATGGTACCCTGGTCTTTCTCAGTTTCTGTCCTACATCTTGTAAGTACTTACATTTTTTTTTAAATGACATGAATAGAGTAGAGTTTTCGTTTTGATGAATGTCTTCCAAGTTCACATATTTGGAGGGATTTTTACGCCTATCTGAAAGGGATGTTAGAGGGTGCTACTAGTAGGCCCTACGTTTTTTTCTTCTTTCACTGTTTTTCTTGCTGTTTTTTTAACACTTTGCGGTCACTTGGCGCAATTGTCCGTTCGGGTCACCTGGCGCAGTTCTGCACAAGGCCCGAGAAGTCTGTTGCAGTCACTCTCCTGGCTGGGTGACCAGATTGGGGTAAATTGTGCTGCTGGCTGTGTGATTGCAAAGTGTTAAGCATGCTCTACTCTAAATGACAGGTACTGTGTTTATATCCATTTAGTTCAAAAGAACAAATTAGAACTGAGCAGGACGGCCCAATTTATAACAGATACCAGACTTCAAGTGTGTAACGATCGAGAAGAAGAAGAAGAAGAAATAAACTAAATGATGATTATTGTATAATTGTGTCTCCGTCCTTGTCTTTACTCCAAAAAAAAAAAATTTCTCCTTACCTGCAGCTGGTGGTGGAG
>NW_004798613.1:48193-59304 GCF_000002075.1 Aplysia californica | reverse complement strand
TGTGGTTTGTTTCTTCTTTCCTACTATCACAAATCTATCGTCCTTATCTCTCCTCATTCTTTTTTGTGTTTGTTACTCTCTTGTAACACATCTTCTGGCGCTCATATGACCTTATGCAGTTGCGAGCACCGCCATAAAACCTTTACTAAAACTAAACTAAACACAACACGGTGAGAGTGGGTGGTTGGCGGGTGCTCTGGTGTGGTTTGCTCCTTCTTTCCTATCAAACATCTATCGTCCTTACCTCTCCCTTTTCTGTTTTATGTTTGTAACTCTCTTTTTAACACTTCTATTCTTCGGCACTTATATGACCTCATTGTGTTGCAAGTGCCGTAAAACTTTCTAAAAAAATTTTTTAAAGCAAACAACCAATAACTACTTTCCATCGCAAAATGCTTGCCCCCCACCCCCGAAAATAAAGAAGAAATACTGTAATACACATGAACTGTATGTTTTGTTAATACGGAAGTGGATACATAGGTGCAAAACGTTCTTTATTGTTGTTTCTTCCTTGTATTTCCAGGTGAAAATGAATCGTATGCGCCAAAGAATCGCTCAACGCCTGAAGGATGCCCAGAACTCGTGTGCAATGCTGACCACATTTAATGAAATCGATATGAGGTGAGCTTACAGGTAGTAATAATGGACATGATAATGCCTTAAGAGAGCTCTGAGAAGTAGATATAAGTCTTTTGATTTTAAGTTTCATTAAAAATGTTAAGATTGCAAAACATTTTCTAATTCTAATGGGTAGATGATTTGATGCGATGTGCTCCTTCTTTTTTTTATAATGATACTATTGTCCTTCTTCATTCCTGGTGAAACATGGCACTTACAATGCTGACTTGACACGAATACAGGTCAGGGCACTTAAAATGTTTCTTGTCTTGGTGTTCTTACTTTTATCACTTCCTCACATCGATCATGCCTGTTTTATGAGAACATGTGCCTAGATGATTGTTATAATTCCAAAATCCTACCGGCTTGTGTCAAAATATTTATTACCCACATCATGGCACATTTTTTAAATTAACACTTTGCCACCACAAGGCTCATATATATTTAAAAAAACAAAAAACTCTTGCCATCAGAAGCAAAGGCATTTTGGGGAAAGTCCAAAGAAACCGGGTGGTAAACATCGCCGATTGGCGAGCTGAGGTGGCAAAGTGTTAAACTAAAGGTATGACTCGACTCCACTTGAGACAGCTCGTCAAGTTCACTTCCTTTGTTTCCTTTTCGTCCTCTAGCAATATAATGGAAATGAGGAGCAAGTACAAGGATGCTTTCCTCAAGAAGTACAATCTCAAGCTGGGCTTCATGTCGGCCTTTGTCAAGGCCACAGCCTTCGCCCTGCAAGACCAGCCAGTGGTCAATGCGGTCATCGACGACCTGGAGATTGTCTACAGGGACTATGTTGACATCAGCGTTGCCGTTGCCACGCCCAAAGTGAGTGGCCTCTGTGAAAATACGTAGCATCAGCCAGCTGTTCACAATTGTCCGCCCATTAAAAAAAAAAAAAAAAATTTTTTTTCTTTTCTTTTCTTTTCGTTTTTTTTTTTGGTTTTTTGTTCCTTACGCTTTGGTGTCGTTGCATATGCTCAAGAAATTTTTTGTCAAAATTCAAATTCTAAGTGGTGGAAAATGCAAGAAAAGTTGCACAAAATTCAAATTCTAAGTGGTGGAAAATGCAAGAAAAGCTACACAATGTATTTTCAGTTGTTAAATTAATGAAACAGGTTTTTTTTTCTGTCTCCTGAAAATTTTGCTTTGAGGGCTTAGAACACTTGAACAACTTGCTGAAGATAAAAAATAATTTTTTTGGGGACTCCATTGACAACAGTAAGCAATTTAATTGGTAATTTACATTTTTTGGCTGCTGTGTTGCGATGTTACATTTGTCATGGATATTGTTGTAGTATAAATGCTAACCTTATTCTTCCAAAAATGATTTTTTTTTTTTTTTTTGAATTACAGTGTAAATTGTATGCTGACATTTTCGAGAACTGAGGTCGGAATGGTAAATTAGTCAAACTCTTATTATGTCTCAAAGACGAATCTGGTGTCTTCTTTTTATCACAGTGTGCAGAAAAGTAAACTGTCCTTTTTTTTTTTGTTTCTTTTTTTTGTTTTGAGGCCAGGTCTCTTTCCGATAGCTGACCTTTTTTCCACCTTTGTTTCCATCCCTTTAGGGTCTGGTTGTGCCTGTGATAAGGAATGTAGAGGCCATGAACTATGCAGATATTGAGAAGACCATCGCTGAGCTCGGAGAAAGGGTAAGCACATTTCAGTACAGTTTTTTTTAACTTTTTTTTTTTTTTGTATCCAGCTAAATTACTTGCCTTATATATGATGAATACATGATGGCAGCAAAAAGTTTTGCTCTCTTTTGTTCCTTCCCCATATATTAAATTTATTGTTTTGATTGCTCTGTATCCTTGGTTTGTCTTTCTTTTTTTTTTTTCAAGCCCTTTCCTTTTGATCTTTGCTATGTTTGTCTTGCCTTCCCACCTTACTCTCTTAAAATGCTTTTTTGTGACACATTTTTTCTTTTCATTTTTCCCCTTTCTTTTTTAAACCCTTTTTTATGTGACTGTTACATCTAACCATACTCAGTGACCCGTGGGTGGTTGGTGGGTGCTCTGGTGTGATTTGCTCCTCCTTTCCTATCAAACATGTATCGTCCTGATCTCTCCTTCTTTTTTATGTTTGTTACTCTCTTGTAACACCTCTAATCTTCGGTACTTATATGACCTATTATGTTGCAAGTGCCGTATAACTCTTACTAAACCTCAAGTGACCCCTCTTTCGTGTTCCCAGGCCAGAGAGGGTAGTCTGGCCATCGAGGACATGGACGGAGGAACGTTCACCATCAGCAACGGCGGCGTCTTCGGCTCCATGTTTGGCACGCCCATCATCAACCCCCCGCAATCGGCCATCTTGGGGATGCACGGCATTTTCGAGAGGCCGGTGGCCATCAACGGGAAAGTAAGTCTTCTGTGGATTTTTGGTTCAGACTTAGGGTCGTTGTTACCTTATTTGTATGTAAGGGTTTGTGTATGGTTAGCTGGTACATGGTGCTCTCAGTGTCTACTTTTGTAAGTTTTCCTATTGTGAGGACATTGTAGCTTCTGGTCACGTTTGCTTGTTAACAACTTAGTTCTTGGTTGTTTTTTTTCCCCCTTTTTTTGGAGGTGGCACGGGAGAGGGGTGGGGGAAAGAAGGCCCGTCTTATTTTGTGATAAGTAAGGATTTCCAGTTAGATAATTTTTCTGACTTTCTTATTTCTACGGCCCATCTTGGAGATGGACTTGAATATCTTATCTTTTTTAGACCTTTTTTTTTTTTCTAACTTGGTTTTTTTTTTCCCCCAACTTTTATGTGAACTTTAGTTGATTAGGTTGCAGTTTTATCGCCTTTTTAATTTGCCTTTTTAGGTGGAAGTCCGACCAATGATGTACGTGGCCTTGACCTATGACCATAAGCTGATCGACGGACGGGAAGCTGTCACATTTCTGAGGAAGATCAAGTCTGCCGTAGAGGATCCCCGCACAATTTTGCTAGATTTGTAACATTAGCATATAGAGTGTTCTTGTAATTTGAAATGAGAATTTGTCCTGCTTCAGAGAAGCACTAAGTGTGATGGGAGGGTGGGAAAAAACAGAAAGATAGTGAATAGTATTTCCTTACACATGAACAGGATGTCTGTCAAACTTTGAACATCACTCTTACAATTGTACTTGAAACTTGAAAGTGAGGCTAACTCAACAGGAGTTTACAAAGTCAGTCTTGAGCTAGTGTTTGTCACACAACGTTGTTGTTTTTGTTATTGTCCTCTGCCTGGTTTGATATAAACTTTGCTTGTCTCAACTAATAGCACTGACACCTCGGGATTCCTCTCCTTTCACATTTCACTTATGTTACTCTTCACTTTCTGAAGGAGATCATACTTTCGAAGACTAAAGGGAAAACGATTTGGGTTCAGGGCTTGATTCTCACTGTTGTTGGGTTGTGTTCTTCTCTTTTCTATTGGGTAGAATAAGATAGTTCCAAGTTGAAAAGCTTATGCAGTTGCGAGCATCATAAAACCTCTACTAAAACTAAACTTAAACAAGTTGAAAAGTTTAAATAAGTTCTGGGGAAACTTGGATGAGGATGCCCAAAAAGAAGATGGAAGTATTTTCTCCGCTGGTCTTTTTGAGACAAAGTATATCTCCGAGTGGAGACGCATAGCACAGGAAAGCACTGCTTTGAGAGGGCTGTCGGAAAGGCTGTGCTCTGAAAAGGACAAGCTACATGGAAGAAGAGATGCCAAATATGAGAGGAATAATCATCATGTGGACTAGCCAAAACAGATAAAGAAACACATGACTTGATGAAGATGTGTTTGTGATACATGTGTGTAGGCACGCCATTGCGGTCCAAGTCTCCTTTTGTGTTGGAGAAGAGTGTACAAGCTTTTAATCGGTGTGGAAACGGTTTTCTTTGGACAAGATACCAAAGGTTCACAACAGATCTTTTCATGGGTTAAGATTTCATGATAGAGTAGGCCGTACCTGCCAGGAAGACCAGTTGAAATTTTGTTTTTGTGAAAGTCTGCTGAGAAAGCCTTGTGTAATCAATGCGTCGTAATCCCAGTCTGTCACAGAGAGGTGGTCCATAGGCTGTCATGGTTCCAAAAATTTGTGGGAGAGTCTGGAAAGTTTACAGTTGTAACAAACATCACCAGCCTGGCTGTATACAATATATTTATAGAGCTTGAGTGATGACTGTGTTGTGCTGGAAGATTTTAGCTTGCCTTTAATGATCTATGATAGATTGTGTAGGATAAAATCTCAGTTTAAAAGCTCTACCTCTCATACCCATCTACAAAACAATACAGCGTTGTATTTTCAATTGTTTTTATTAATTGTCTTTCACATATGATTAAAGTTTTGTTGTTTTTTTTAAAGGTTCTGAGCTGCCATTTTTGCTCTGTTTTTTCCCATTTCTGATTTGCTTTTCCCTTCAATAGAAATCTCAGGCACTGCACCCCAAGGTAAAAGCAGGCCTACTTTGTGTGTTGTAATTGTTATGTTTCTATCAAGGAGAAGGGTAGTATGGTTTGTGAACACTTTCAGCACTTTTAATAAATGTCGTGACAGACATAGATCATTTTGTGATGGAGCACACACGAGCCATATGAGTATGTATATTAATCAGTCGAAAGATCGGTTTGTGATCTACATAGTACAATTATGGTAAGCCCATAGTTCTATGTTTGGTTGGTTTTGTTCCTCCTCATGCTCCCTGTATCAGGCCCCTTTTGCAAATAGCTGTCAGTTGATCAGATTACATTTTAAAAAGAAGGAAAAAAGAAATAAAACTTGGGTTTCAGAGATGTGAACTTATGTTCTGCTGAGTGACAGATCTGTGCGTTATTAGGGTGTTATTGTATTGTGTTGCTGATGTAGTAGTATTTTTGCCATGTAGCGGAGAAGCACAAGAATAATAATATATAAATTATCCATGCAGACATTATATGGTTTTGTTTTTGTAGACTGTGATGTAGATCTTGGAGGTAATCTATGTGCGTGTGTGTGATACATCATGTACATGTGGAGTCTGTTGACGTGAGAGAGTTGTTTCTTGTACTTGTTTTTGTTATAGTAAACTGATGTTTCAGCAGGAACACTATAGGTAACGATTAATTTTTCTTCAAATGGGCCCATTTATTATCAGCGTCTGTTCTGACAAAATGGTTCAACTTCAGTTTTAGTGATTGATGGCTCTTCCTGATTTCCTAATCCCGTTCTTGTTGTGTTTGGTCTGTGGTAAAGTTTGAAAGGATTCAGCGTGTTTGTGTTGTGCTTTGTATGTACATATATTGTAGAGAATCTAAATTCTTGAGTCTGTGATGAGTGGATGATGGCGTGTTGGAAGAAGTACAGTTGGTTGTGTCTCACTCCTTATGATGTCCAAGTTTTTGTCATGATTGTCCTTGAGTCATTGTTTTTGGTGCTGGTATGATTTACAGTGCGAGTTGGGTGTAGTGCTATAGAAGTTTAGAAGTTAGAGGTCCGAATGATGAAGACGAAATCTGCATAGTTTAGCAATATGCATGTATGCTGTTTGGTCTGCTCATTTTCTGTAAGAAATTTTTTTTTTCTTTTCTTTTGGGGGGGGGGGTGTTGCTCTCCTAGTTTCCTTTTTTTAGCTTCTAGTTGTCTCTGTGTTCCTTTTTGATTTTCTAAATGCCAAAATTGGGTAAAGGAGAGGATAGTACGTTGGGATGCAATAAGTAAGGCAGGTTAAATAAAGGTTTACAATAGTTGTGTAATTGTGTACTCTCTTTTTCTTTGACTCCCACAAAAACGGCCATCCATTAAATTGTAATGCTTTAATATAGTGGTGGGTAACTTTATTTTTTTGCTCTTTCCATTTCCCTTTCTGGTGCCTTTGTACTTTGTTCCAAAGTAATGTGTTTCTTCCCATTGTGTGTTGTTGTCTTTCACACTGTGTAGGAATTTATTTTTTTGTGTACCTGTATTTGAAGACCAGATGTTCGTTAAACCGGAGTGTCTAACTACTTGCTTCAGTTTCATGTCTCTGTTGAACGTATGCAGTGTTGGTTTTTTCTGTTTTTGTGTGTTCGTATGTGTCTGTGCATGTTCTCTTTGTCAGTTAATGGAAACGTACTGGGTGTACAGAAGTTCCTCAATTCTAAGTACATGTACATGTATTGACTTGGATGAAACGTTTTGAGAATGTGCGTTTTCGTGCAGTAGATGAAATAAATTAATAAATTGGAATGAAACCTACTCTGTGACTGATGTTGTTTTTACTTTTGTATTGTTTAGTGTTTTTGGCTTATTATCTCTGCAGTGTTTGTGAGTGGCTGGCGGGTGCTCTGTTTTGGTTTGCTTCTTCTTTCCTATAAAAAATCTATCGTCACTATCTCCCCTCCTTTTTCCTCCTTTTTTGTGACTGTTATTCTCTTGCAACACCTCAAGTCTTTGGCGCTTATATATGACCTTATTGTGTTGCAAAAGCCGTAAATCACTTGCTAAAACTATACTTCTTCCATCCTGATCTCTCCTCCTATTTTGTGTTTGTTACTCTCTTGTAATACCTCTAATCTTCAGCACTTACTTATATATGGCCTTACTGTGTTGCAAGATCGGTAAAACTCTTCCTAAAACTAAAGCTCCGAAATGGTTCACTGGGTGCTGGTTATTACTGTGGGTGGTTGGTAGGTGCTGCAGTGCGATTTTTTTTTTCTTTCTGTCCTAGCAAACATCTATCGTCCTTTTTTTTCTCCTTTTCTTTGTGTTTGTTACTCTCTTGTAACACCTCTAATTACTAATCTGCGGCTCGTTTAGAATCTATGTCATGTGTTGCCTGTGCAGCAAAACGTCAACTAAAACAGGCACTCCTCCGTGGTTTTTCTATTTTCCGTAGTTTATTTGCAGCACAACTGTTGTTACTGGCTATTGCTGCTCGGTAACTTAAGTCCTAGCTCCTTCACTGCTCTAATTGTTTTGAAAGTGCTGTGACATCTCAACTATGACTGTGGGTGGTTGGCAGGTGCTCTTGTGTGGTTTGCTTCTTCTTTCCTATCAAACCTCTATCGTCTTTCTCTCTCCTCCTTTTTTGTATTTGTTACTCTCTTGTAACACCTCTAATCTTCGGCACTTATATGAATGACCTTATTGTGTTGCAAGTGCCGTAAAACTCTTACTAAAACGAAACAACTCTGACTCAGCTTGGTGCCCCATTCCACTAATGCTGTTTCTTGCGTGAGTGGGAGACGCTGTGCAAATAGGAAGTTCAAGTTCAAACCAAAAATTCAAAACGTATTAGATCTAATTAAAAGTTACTTTAGATTCAAAAGAATTTTCCAAATGGGTCGAGCTTGCAAACAGGAAAACTTAGACATTCGAAAGTGGGAGAGCCTTTCCAGATTTTTTGTGGTCAAAACGCAAAGAAATCAGATGTTTCAGCACAGAAAAAATCGGTTAAAAAGATGTCTGTGACGAAAGTCTTGAATTTGCGCTCGCCCGTCAGAGTCTGTTGGCGACGTATCTGTCCACTTCTCTTCTATGCCCCAGGAATTGTTTTGAAGTCATTTGGACTTAGATCTACAGACTTCAACATAAGTTTTGCAAACACTCTGAGTGTTCTTCTTGGCTTGGGTCAACCTGCACGTGGGCGTTCTTGGACTGATCCGGTGGCTTGATGGTGCTGCCTCAAGCGGACAATAACAGAGTGTGACACTGCAAGCCTTCTGGCAACTTCTCGGGCTCCAACTCCATCCTGCAGCCTTGCCATAGCTCTGGCACGATCAACGTCTCTCAGCTTTCGTTTTTGAGGTATGTTTATGCGATACTGGATTTTGCGCAAACGGCTGTTTATATTGCCACCAAAGTGAGCATAATTCGAGACCGTACGTCCGTTTATGACGTGCACTAGAAATTTTAAGTGAGGAATGTCCATGGTGTCGCACACAAGTCAATAAAAACATCAAATTTGGCTAAAATTCCCCGACGATTTGCGTGCTGCACGTGGTGGTTTTGCCCCTTTAGGAAACCTTGCAGTAAGCATTGGTAACCCATGAACACTTTCAGAGAAAAACATTTTGAAACATTCCTTGCTGTCTTTTTTTTTTCGGAGTTTTCAAAAATCAGGGCTCTCTGTCAAGGTGGTCATTTCCTTATGTTGAAGTCTGTAGGTTGTTTTTTTTGGTTGAATCTAAAAGAAAGTAACGCAGTATTTGCAAATTTAAAACAAAACGTTGAAAATGGCTTAATCACACTGAATGCCGCAGTTTTCTTATTCACCAATATCTGTTGTGTAGATTCTGTCTATGATGTCAGTTAGGACAGATGTTTCGTTGTTCCAGGTAGAAGACCTAAGGGGTGCTCTCGTGTCCTAGAGGTTAAGGTGTTGGCCTCTCTTTCAAAGGTCCCGGGTTCGAATCCGGATAGCGACGGAAACAATTTCTTCTCTAAAATTGTCTCCTTTCACCTCCTTTCCTGCTCTGTAGCTATGTTCTGCTGCACGCTCATATGACTGTATGCAGTTGCGAGCGCCTTAAAACACTTACCAAAAAAAAGTAGTTCATTCATGCAAATGTTTCATTAAGGAAAAGCTCAAATCAAACCTCAAATTAATCTATAATATAAACACACTAAACAAGAAAGAAAAGAAAGAAAGAAGGCCGGCTGGTGTCGCCAGAAAGAGCCAACAGAAAATAGTAGTTGTAATGTAGTCTTTCTTTCTTGTCCATGTGATTTTCGCTTGAGTAAGCAGCGTTTACAAAGACTTGACGAGTCGCTGGCGAAAATCTCGACCCGCGTGGCACTCTCTTTGTTGGGCCCGGAGCCTCGCGCTAGGTGGTCGGGCCAGACGCCATGGCGGTCAGACTGTGGCCTAAGTATCCCCTCACAAGTGTCACCTGCCGTCGCCGGACGCCGCACGGTTGTGTGGACAAGTGGACAGTGGTCAGTCAAGAGATAGTAGAAAGAACTCCTGGGTGGGGGTGGATGGTGGAAGGAGAGAGACCTGGGTGTGTATGGTGGTAGGGGTAAGACGAGGAGTAGGAGGGGTGGGAAAGGAGGGAGGAACAGAAAGAAAGGGGGTAAGGGCCGCAGAGGAGGAAAGAAAGAGAGGCAGAGAGAGAGAGAGAGAGAGACAGAGAGAGAGAGAGACAGAGACAGAGACAGAGAGACATAGACAGAAAGAGACAGACAGACAGACAAACACAGACAGACAGACATGTTTATTATACATTATTTTGTTTGATGTCTTCTGTACTTGAGGAGAAAAAAGAGTGCGGTGGGGGGGCGTGGTCGGGTCGTTGCATGCCTTGAGGGAGGTATTTAGTAAAAGAGGGAGAGCGTAGCTAGAAAAGGCCAAAGAAACCAAACTCTAGTACGCGTATTTCAATTTGTTCTTTGTTGGAGGTTGAATGCCCACCACCGTTTTCGGGGAGAAATGAAAGTGGGTGGTTGGCGGGTGCTCTGGTGTGGTTTGTTCCTTCTTTCGTATCAATCATCTATCGTCCTTATCTCCCCTTCTTCTTTTTTATGTTTGTTACTCTCTTGTAACACTTTTAATCATCTGGCGCTCATATGACCTTGTGCAGTTGCGAGCGCCGTAAAACCTCTACATGTACTAAAACTAAACTAAATAAATGAAAAAACGATGATGCTCAAGGCTGTTGTGCAAAGAAAATTTTAGTTTGCATCAAACTTAGGTCTTCTATTTAAAAAAAAAAAAAATTTTGGTAGTTGTTTTACGGCGCTCGCAACTGCATAAGGTCATATGAGCGCGTTGGACACATCTAACATTTTCAGTTGGTAGGAAAATTCCTCTGCTTATTGGTTTTAGACCACCAAGGGATCTTTAACGTGCACAACCTGCTAACTGGACCTCAGAGATTTTTTGCCCTTGTTCTAGAAGGCCAGGTCAGGTGTAGATCTTTCCTACCATAAGATAAGGGGTATGACTGAAAGACAACAGTAGCAAGGAGCCAAGGAGAAGCAGTAGAAATGTCGCAGAAAGAGTCAGGAGCCCAGATGAGGAGGCAAAGGAGATAAGGGGGTGGGGGCAGAAAGAGGAGACGAAAGCAGGCGACAGAACATTGCTAGAGAGCGGGAAAGGAGGTGAAAGGAGACAATTTTAGAGAAAAAAATGTGTCCGTCGCTACCCGGATTCGAATCCTTGACCTATGAACCGGAGGCGAACACCTTAACCTCTAGGCCACGACCCCTCCCTCCCGCAGCCGGTTTGGTCAGCCAAGTTTTCAACTTAAGAAACCTCCCAATAATTCCGTTTCATGGGTGGCTGGCGGGTGCTCTGGTGTGGTTTGCTCCTTCTATCCTATCAACTATCTATCGTACTTATCTCTACTTCCCCTTGTTTTTAGTGTATGTTAGTATTGTTACTCTCTTGTAACACTTTTAATCCTCGGCACTTAATGACCTATTTGTGTTGCAAGTGCCGTAAAACTCCAACTAAAGCATAACTCCGTTTCTTATTAACTTATTATCATGAAACAAATATTAGACTAAGAAGCGCGGGCTCATATGACCATATTATGCAGATGCAATCGCGTAAAACTCTTACAAACC
>NW_004798613.1:45030-45925 GCF_000002075.1 Aplysia californica | reverse complement strand
ATAGATAGATAGATAGATAGATAGATAGATAGATAGATAGATAGATAGATAGATAAATAAATAGATAGATCGATTGATCGATAGATCGATCGATAGATTGATCGATAGATAGATAGATCGATAGACAGTTAGATAGATGGATGGAATAGGACATAGTGGGTTGTCGGCGGGTGCTCTGATAAGGTTTTCTCCTTTGAAAAAATCAAACATGGAGGCTCTCGTGGCCTAGAGGTTAAGGTATTTGCCTCTCATTCAAAGGTCCCCGGGTTCGAATCCGGGTAGCGATGGAAAAACTTTTTTCTCTAAAATTGTCTCCTTTCACCTCCTTTTCTGATCTCTAGCAATGTTCTGTCGTCTGCATTCGTCTCCACTTTCTGCCCTCGCCTCCTTTGCCCCCTCTTCTGGGCTCCTGACTCTTTCTGCAGCCTTTCTTCTGCTACTCCATGGCTCCTCCTAACTGCTGTCTTTCAGCCACACCCCTAATCTTATTGTAGGAAAGATCTACACCTAGCCTTCTGGGACAAGGGGGAAAAATCTCGGAGGTCTCGTGTGCTAGCTGCACACGTTAAAGATCCCTTGGTGGTCTAAAATCGATAGGAGTAGGCTTCGGCCGCCACCCGGGCAAAATTCAAAATTGCTTACCAACTGAAAATGTTTAACGTGTCCCGCGCGCTCATATGACCTTATGCAGTTGCGAGCAGCGTAGCTCGTAAAACACTTACCCCCCAAAAGAATTATTGAATAAATAAAATAAACATCTACCGTCCTTATCTCTTCACCATTTTTTTGTGTTTGTTACTCTCTTATATCACCTCTATTCTTCGGCTCCTATATGATCCAGTTGTGCTGCAAGTGCCCTAAAACGCTTACTAAAACAATAAAATAAGAGAGAGAG
>NW_004798613.1:42139-44448 GCF_000002075.1 Aplysia californica | reverse complement strand
TACTGGGTTAATAGGGCACCCAGAGACACATACACACACACACACAAACAGAGGGAGAGAGAGAGAAGAGGGTGGGTGGAAGAGAGAAAGAGAGGGAAGGGGGTGGGGTTGGGTGGGACAGAGGATTAAAACTGGAAACAGGCATGCAGCACGAAAACTAGTAGCAGCAGGAGAGTAGAACAGGGACTTTGTTGCAGTACACATGTATGACGTTGTTAAAAATTCAGCAAACACCACCAACAGTGTTTCCCGCTCACCTTATGCGAGCCACTTTCCAGGTATCGTCAGGAGAATAACCAATTCCTGCTCCCAATGATGGATGGACTATAAAACAAACAGTTGGCTACTCAAAAAGTACAGAAACAACCTGTCAAATATGTCCCCGGAGATAATGACCTTTCTCTGGCACTGAGTAGGTGTTACTGGGTCAGAGCAGAGCTTGCCCCCCCACCTCCCCCTCAAAACAAAAAAAATGTGCCCATAAATAATGGACCACAATCTGCACCACAGACTACGTACAACCGCGAGCTATTACATTCTTCAAGAGCAAGTTGAAAAAAAAATGGAGCATAATTGAGGTTATTGACAATGTTCGCTTTTTCATACGGATCTTCAACGCCGTCATATCGCCCATTGAAATCTGCATCCGACTTGTGCACTCACACAAATGAAGTCACCTGGCGAGATAGTTCATGTGAAAACACGTTTATGCAAGCGAAAGAAAAGCACTCTTGCTTTCTTTGATGCCGTGGAAATGATCTTTTTCTCGATGGTCACCAATGCATGACGTGTGTGGAAGAGGAGGGGCCAAAAAAAAAAAAAAAAAAGAGAGAAAAGATAGCGCAATTCGCGAGCTAAAATATTTATGGCCCGATCAAAGCCATTTTCGGTTTCTCTTCTGCATACCTGAAACCACGGAGTCCCCGGGTGGGCCCCTGGGCCATTATCATAACGGGCTTCAACAAAGATGTTTTAAAAAAGAGAAAATAATTAAAAGAATAGTCACAGCTCTACAGTGGTTTCTCTACACAAATCATGTTCTTTGTCGCCATTTTTAATTCACGTTCGTCCCTCCAGCCTGTTACTTTCCTTTTCGGATCACCATGGCCTGTTGTTAGAAAATATTGCTTTTTAACCGTCTCTGTGCGATCCCGTCTCTTGTTCCTAACAAAATTTCTTTTCATTAACCTCCAAAAATATTATTAGCCAATTGTTTCTTTAGCTCCCTCCACGTCACGGCCTCTGTGTTCCGGAACTACGTGTATTATTCAACCGTTGTCTTGCTCGGGCTTTGGCGATGGGTAAAACCGAGCGCTTTGAGTTTATGAATCATGTTCTGTTTTCTGCTATTGTCATATTATAATTCTTTCGCTGCGGTGACTGGTTCATGCAATATAGATGTCGCTGCACTGCGTCTAGACGTTATGACCGTTGTTACGAAGCTATAATACCAACAACGATCAGTGGCTACGACTTATGGTACGAATGAATTATTCTGTTTGTCGCTCTATTAACCCCCTTGCGGTTTATGCCAGCTTTTGTTCCGTTTCTTTCCCAAAAGCAAACGCGTGGACACAATAATAGCCAAGATATGATGTCGTTGTAATGATTCCTAGTAATTATTCAAGATCGGAGGATACAGCGTTCACAACTGTGTCTCGCTGGTTGGGGGGGAAAAAGTTGGAAATCAGTAGTGGCAGGGTATGCTATACGGAGTCGAGCTCAT
Source organism: Aplysia californica (assembly GCF_000002075.1). Taxonomy (NCBI): domain Eukaryota; kingdom Metazoa; phylum Mollusca; class Gastropoda; order Aplysiida; family Aplysiidae; genus Aplysia; species Aplysia californica. Next base: position 42,722 of record NW_004798613.1, on the reverse strand, counting down.
TTGAGAAGCTCTGGTGGGTCTTTTTTCTGAACAAAAGATTTTACCGTTGCCTCCCTGTTTTGAGATACATTTTTTTATAGGTTGCCTGTTTTATTATATATATTTTTACATGTTTTTTTTTATCTAGTTCTTGTTGATGCAGTTATTACCATTGTTCTCTCATTAGGCTCTCGTGTTTCAGTCATAAGGTTGTGTGTTCGAATCTCGTCAAGAGCCCGAAGTTGTTTGTTTGTTACTGTTTTGTGTCTGTAACCTACAGCTTGCAGTGTATGCTTCCCAAGAAACCGAGAATATTTCTGCTTAGTATTCTAAGGTCTTCTGGGGTATTAGTAGTTGTAAAGCGCATAAAGCATGCTGTACAGTGTGGATAGGCGCTACAGTGTTTATGAATTCAATTATTGATTATCATTATCATTATTGTTGTTGTCAATGTTGTCTTCGTTGCTACTGGTTTTGCTTTTGTTGTTGCCATTGCTGATGGAGGTATCGTTGTCCTCTTTGTTGTTGCCATTGCTGATGGAGGTATCGTTGTCCTCTTTGTTGTTGCCATTGCTGATGGAGGTATCGTTGTCCTCTTTGTTGT
>NW_004798613.1:40007-41148 GCF_000002075.1 Aplysia californica | reverse complement strand
TCTCTCTCTCTCTCTCTCTCTCCCCTCTATCTCTCTTTCTTTCTCGCGTAGCAAATTTCAGGCGCCTAGATAGACAAACATGTATTTATATGCTCTCTGAAGTTTAACACAGCTTTTCAATAACCGTTTAAGAATCACATCGCACAATAATGGTCATTTAGAACAGGGAAAAGTAAGAAAGAGAGACAGAACGACAGAATGAAAGAAACGATGTAGGACGTATCTGTGGCGCCCGCCTGGACGGCCTCTTCCTTGAAAGGTCAAAGTTCAAGAGGCCATTAATTAAAGGAAGGTTGCTCTTCCACCATTTGTTTATTCTGTGTAAAAGAAGAGGGGAAATTGGTCCTAACTTTCACATTTCGTGTCTTTGGCGAACCCGCTAACTTCTCCTCGTGTCTCGCCCCGTATCCTCGCTATGCGGGTAGTTTGAGTGAGGTGTCTATTGAGGGGTCGTGGGTTCTTGACCCCTTCCCACATCACACTCCTGAGCATTCAGAGACCTTGCTCCCACCCCCCACCCCCCACCCCCCAAATCCGTCCCAAACCCTGTCTCAGTATTATTCTCAACAGCCCTCTTGCCCCTTTTTATCCACGCACATAATATCTCAAAAACGGACCTTTTCACTGGAACACCACAAATCTCCTCCTCTGAAACATAAAAACCATAAATAATTTTTCAACATCAACTTCTGTACGGTTCCTTTTCCAACGCAGATTCCCTTACCAGCCACGTAAAAGGGGGCCAAATGAAAAGAACATTGAGGCTTTTCTCATCTCTCTGAGAGGAGTCACGAAACAAGAAAGCATGAGCACGAGAGAGGGGGTTAAAGAGTTGGGAATTGCCATATTATTTCAAAGGGCGGTCGACATTTGAGTCGCGTGTAATTTCTGTAATTGTCGATTAATTGTCTCGTAAATGCCAGTCGACCTCAGCCACTGCCCTTCCTTCCTCCATGGGGCTGCATACTTGTTTCTTGGATGTCAGGGCCGTTTGCTTTGTTCTAAGGTCTCGAGTTGCGAAAATGACACGTTGTTCTACTTGATATTTTAGCAGGAGGCTGTGATAGGAAGAACGCCGATTTATTTTTTTTTGGTGTGTTTTTTTTTTTTGTTATCTAAACTGGCCCCCACTGGCATGCTC
>NW_004798613.1:38889-39907 GCF_000002075.1 Aplysia californica | reverse complement strand
TTGATATTTTAGCAGGAGGCTGTGATAGGAAGAACGGGGGGGGATTGCTTGTTGCTGTTGTTTTTCGTTTTGTTATCTAAACTGGCCCCCACTGGCATGCTCGAGATTGTCTTTCCTCTACGTCAGTTTACTGATGGGTGGCATTAGCTTTGCCATTATCATGATCGTAGGCCTTTCTGTTTTATTTGTTGCCAGAGTTGTCGTCCTTGTTATGATGTTGTTGTTGTTGCTACATGTCTTCTTCTGCTGTTTGTATTTTTTGTGTGCTTTTCTTTGCTTCTGTTTCCTCTTCCGACCCGTTGTAGAATGCATAAATGCACAATACAGCAAGTCATTGAAAAACACAAGCATCAAAGGGATGGTATGGCTTTATATATATATATTTTTTTTAAATTTCATTTGGTAAGTGTTTTACGGCACTCACAACTCTGTATAGGGTCATACGAGCGCGTGGAACATATTGGGTTTGTTTTTTTTTCAGTTCGTAGGAAATTTTGAATTTTGCCCGGGTGGCTGCCGAAGCATACTTTTCTCGATTTAGGACCACCAAGGGATCTTTAACGTGCGCAATTTGCACACAGATCCTCCGAGATTTTTCTCCCTTGTCCTAGAAGGCTAGGTGTAGATCTTTCCTACCATAAGATCCAGTGTGTGGCTGAAAGACAGCAGTAAAAAGGAAGCATGGAGTAGCAGCACAAAGGCTGCAGAAAGAGTCAGGAGCTCAGAAGAGGGGCCAAATGAGGGGAGGGGCGGGGGTATAAAGTGGAGACGAAAGCAGACAACAAAATATTGTTAGAGAGCAGGTAAGGATGGGAAATGGGAAAATTTTAGAGCAGAAAATGTTCCGTGGCTATCCGGATTCGAACCCAGGACTCATTGAATGAGAAGCGAACTCCTTAACGTCTAGACCACAAGAACCCTCGGATACAGTTTGATTATGTTAGTAAAGGTAAGGTGAGCAGTGTGGTGTGGTGTGGTGTGGTGTGGTGTGGTGTGGTGTGGTGTGGTGTGGTGTGGT
>NW_004798613.1:34790-36343 GCF_000002075.1 Aplysia californica | reverse complement strand
GTGTGGGTGAGTTTTGTTGGGGGGTTTTTTTTCGTTCTGGGGGTTAAATCGTCGTTGACTGACCCGCTCATTACGTTAGGACGAGGGGCCCAGGGGATCAGATGACGGGGTGGGGCAGACCAGAGTCACGGCTTACCCCCCACACACCCGTGGACCACCAGGGACGCTTCCGATTTCATCTCGACTTTTCAGACTTCTTTGGCAGTTCGACTCAAGTTAGACTGAGAAGGGAAAAGAAGCGCATTAAAATTAATGTCCTTCAACGCTGGGGAGAAAGCAAGGAGAGATAGTAGAAAACGACTGTGGGAAAAGAAAGAAGTTGGACTTGATACTCTGAGAGCATCATTGCGGAGAAGTAAATGGAGAACCATGATTGCCTATCTCCGTTTCAGATCTGGCATTTAATGATGATATTGGGACCTAGCGATGACACCCTCCAACCACTCTTAGCTCGACTCATAAACTAGATGCGCTTCGTAATGGTTGTAACTGTAAGTGGTGTACGCCTATTTTGGTACTATGTAATTTGTAGACCATCCAACTGTTAGAGCCAAACCTATTCGTTTGTCTGTTAGGGTAAGGAAAAGTACATCGACACAATGACGGCCATTAAACTTAAGGCTAAGGGAAAGGTAACGTTGACTGACAGAGACAACGGAGAGAAAGAAAAAGGAAAACAGTAAAGACAATGGACAAAACAAGAAAAGAAAAAGAAGTCATTACAGAACAAAAGAAAGTAGACACTGCACGGCATTTTATAACATCATGGTATCAATATATTCTGGATACTATCTAATATTTATCCTCACCCTCTCTACACCCTTATCCCCCTGTTCAGTCCCCGTTCGGCCCAAACAGCTGAACAGATAGAGCAGATAGAGTGTTACTATTGATATTGGAAAGATCTGACAATAAAACTGACACCCCATTCCCTAGTCCTCAGATATCTTGAAATTTGTTAACTGCTTTGAAAGGTGTCAAATATTGCAAATCATTCTAACAATTTACAGAAATCTCTTGATAATCACGATATTAGCTGGTACTCTTCTATCATAATCCTATCGACCGCTTCTTTTCTGGACCAAGACTGACCAGTTTACAAGATAACGCAGCTGGTAACTAAGGTACTACAACCCATGTATTTTCCAACAATGGTATTGTACTGATAATATTGCAAGGCTATCCAAATATCTCTGAGTCTGAGTCAATAGGAAATCGTGAAAGTGCCACACCCTTAAAACGTCACTCCCCTTCTAAAAAGGTTAGAATTTCCCTTCCCCCCCCTCCCCCCAATCCCCCATCCCACCTGGCTTAGATGTTGATTCACCTGGTCAGTTTTATGAGAGTCTAAGGTAATCATGTGTTCAGTTATAAAATTATTGGTCTGTGTTATGAATAAATTTTACACCCCTTCTGACACCATTTGAATAATTCAAGAGGTGGACAGTTACGGGCTGTCTCACTAAGTCAGAGATATTCTAAATAAAATGTAAATATCTTCCTTGAGTGATACGCGTGGGCGTGATAATGATCACTTATTCCGGTATGTGGGG
>NW_004798613.1:32339-34686 GCF_000002075.1 Aplysia californica | reverse complement strand
GGGGCGGGAGAAGGGAGGAGGGGGCACGATTGACAGACATAAAAAACGGAGAGGTGGAACAGACAGAAGTAGGACCTACAACAGGCACTCTGCAACCACCCACCAGAATTGATTAAGAGTCTTTGGGTCTGATTAAAGAAAATAACGTCGAACCTGTTCGGTGGTTAATTTAGTGCAAAAGAAAAGGTTGGATAAACAGACAGAAACAAGAAAGAAAAACAGAAGAAGTTGGAGCTACAACTGACACCCAGCAACGACTCACCAGGATAGATGTGGTCACGCACGTGTAGTCTTTGAGTGTGAATAAAGAGACATACTTCGACACGATGCAATTTATAATTTATTTAGTACATGAAAAAGGCTGGAAAGACAGACAGACAGACAGAAAGAATGAAAAGAAAGAAAAGAAGCGGATCATACTCGTGGTACCCTGCAAACAAATGCCAAAAGTGACAGTCACTGAAAACCTTTGTTTTGGACCAAGAGGTTATAACCTCTTTGGTTTTGAAACAAACGTGACGTAGTACACATAATAAGAAGAGTTCTCAGCTGTGTCAAGAAACCCTTGTGGAAAGTCAAAATTGTGAACATCCAACAGTTACTACAAGTACAAGCGAGTCGCGTACCACGGCGTCACTCCCGGATTTTTTGCTTGTTATTTTCGAGCATGAGCGCGTCATCTTTCCACCAAGGAGCTCTTCTGTAATCTCAGTGGGTGACATCGCTGGACGGTGTCGGAGAAGTGTGCGACAGGCGGTCGGGCTAATTTTTGCGCTTGATAAGATCTACGGGGGCTTGAACAAACTGACCCACGCCCACAAAAACGATCTACAGCCCAGCTATTATTACGCTGCAGTGGGCAACAAAGGGCTTGAATCAACGAGCACTAACCCAAGCCCCGAGATCTAACAGTTCTGCCTCTGACCGTTCTCCCCTGAGGGGTGGCGACATGTGGCGGGAAACTTCAGGGTGCTGGTCGTCTGCTAACTGTTACCGCATCTCTCGCGCCGTCCAGTAGAGAGATACAGAAGAACGGAGGCGGGGAAGAGGGGAGGAGTGGGCGGGGAAGAGGGGATCGAGGAGGGAACGAAAAGATACGGAAGAAAAAAGAAATAGTGTGGAGAAGGAAATTCCGTCGCGTCTTTGGCGGTGTTCAGCTTCCTTATAATTCAGACGCAGCTACATTATACCTTCTCTCGCCAGGACTTTTGTTAGATCTGGTCGTTGTTATCATTTCGGGAACCCGTGTATTTCTTAGGATACGCCTAACAACTGTCATCATCAAAACGGACCTTTGATCCCCCCACTTCCCCCATCTCGATAAGTTTAGTGTGTCTGAGCCACTCTGATCCAGAGACCGTAAATTTATTTATAATCGTTGCTCTGATCCTTCCAAGACCGACGAGAGAAAAGCGAACAAAGGAAGACAGTCCCACGACTAAAAACACTCTAAGACAGGGATCATCAAACTTTTTTAAAAAGAGCGCCGGACAGCTGAGCGAGAGATTCGTGCGTGGGACAGATACTGATAACTACTTTGTCCAATACAAGACGCTGGTGTGGAAAAGAAACAGTTCGCTACCTCAGAATAACAAAGCTCTATCTGACAGTTTTGGGTCGTTCTGAGATACAAAGACCTCGAGGTTGGCGCTCATTTATTGACCTTATGCAGTTGCGAGCGCCGTAAAACCCTCTACTAATAAATTAAAATAAAATCATGAGCTCAGAAATGAAATTAACTCTTTAAGAACGTTTCGGACTCATACGTCCGACAGCAGACCAAAGGCACATTTTGAACCATAATACACGAATCAGAAACACGAATATACATTATGTTGTCTCAGTATGAATTTGTTGCTTGTCTTTTTACGTTTCAATTAATTGAAGAAAACAAATTGGAAAAGAAAAGTAAAGTAAAGTAAAGAAATATCTGCACTGATAAAGAAGGTATATTTCAACATGGCGCGTCTTCAATCGTTGTCAAATGACTGGAGTGCTCGTCCTCTAAGGATTAAACGTTCTATCTCCTCTATCAACACTTTAAAATTAGTTGGAGTTTTTATCAAAATGATCGAAAAATTGCAATCGAAAAAAGCTTGACATGTCGAGAAACTCGAAATTTTTAACGTCAAATTTCTCAAATCTAGGTACAGAACTGACAGAACTTTGTAAGTCTAAGGTAGCAAAATTTCTCACATTCGAGGTCAGCAAGAGTGAAGAAGTCTTTTATAAAAGCCCGTGTAAAAAGCACTGTAGAGTTCAATGATGATGATGATGATGATGATGATGATGATGATGATGATGATGGATGATGATGATGGATGATGATGAGGATGATGATGAGGAT
>NW_004798613.1:27075-28553 GCF_000002075.1 Aplysia californica | reverse complement strand
AGGGGGGGGATGGGCGGAGGTGAAGAACCGACTGCATGACAAAAACGTTACGTACAGCACGGCACGAAATGCCTATTCCCTGTACCATCTGTGTGGGTGGTTGGCGGGTGCCCTGGTGTGGTTTGCTTATTCTTTCCTATCAAACATCTATCGCCTTTATCTCCCCTCCTTCTTTTTTACATTTGCTACTCTCTTGTAACATCTCTAATCTCCGGCACTTTTATGACCTTATTGTGTTGCAAGTGCCGCAAAACTCTTACTAAAACTAAACTAAACTATTTTAAAAAATACCATCTGTCTCTCTCCTAATTCTACGCGAGGGGGGAAAAAACTAATAAAACAGGAGGACCCAGAAAGCCTGGTCGTGAGCGAGCACCTTACCTCTCCTCTAACTTGCGAAGCGGAGGAGATGGCCGGCTCGGCCCGTTACATCAGCTCGAACTCGAACAAGCCCGATAAATTCTTGTAATCAAGAACAATCCCTTGCAATCTGGCATGCGGCGCCGGCGTATAGCGGTATAGCTAGCCGTAGTAATACCCCCGCCCTCTAGGCCTAGCGCGGTAAATGGCATGTCGATTCATTTTCTGAAGCAGGTCCTCCGCCCCGGTGCCGGAGAACAGATGGTTTCCCCCCCTTGTGGGTTACGCAAAAGTGGCCATACCCCGACGCTTTCACGCCAAGGGTCACAAAGAGGAGGAAAAGGGGAAAAAAAAAAGAAAAGGAAAAAAAAGGAAAAGGAAAAAAGAAGAATAAATAAAAAATGATTTTGAAATAATAAAAAACAGACGGCTACGATCAAAGACTGTGATTTCCCCCCTGTTTCGCGTTCCTCTTTGCCTTTTGTTTTAGTCTAATAACAGCTTCCATGTCAATAGTTAGGAGGCGGATTTCCATGTTTGTTTTGGGCTCGCAGAAGGGGGCAGAATAACTGAGATGAGTTGAAAAAGTACAATGAGAACAAACGCGGAACGAAACTTGAGCTGTATTTGCCGCGTGCAAGACACTAGTCCGCAATTGAAAGCATTTGGCAGAAGTGTGAATGGGCTTTTGTCGCGCACCACTGTGCAAGATGAGTTTTTGTGGGTTCATAAAGTGTTAATACCCCGCCCCTCACGAGGCAAAGACATCCGATTATTAATTCACACCCACACTCCGCTGGAATAAAGCTGGCCTTGGACAATAGAATAGAACGGCGCCCGAGCTGCCGCAGAAGTTGCGGTTCTTGAACCGGCGGCGATCAGGTACATTGTACAAGTGCGTCTTTTTGAGGGTGATCCCGTGTATATATTATGCTTGTTTGCCCTCTTGCACGTGTGTATACGTCTTTGCGTGTGCGTGTGCGTTTGTACGTGTGGTTTGACGTGCGTGCGTGCGTGTGTGTGTGTATACATGTGTGTGTGCGTGTATGTGTGTGTGTGTGTGTGTGTGTGTGTGTGTGTGTGTGTGCGCGCGCGCGCGCGTGCGTGCGTGCGTAAGT
>NW_004798613.1:25756-26975 GCF_000002075.1 Aplysia californica | reverse complement strand
TGTGTGTGTGCGCGCGCGCGCGTGCGTGCGTGCGTAAGTGCCTGTATTCGAATGGGTGGGCAAACATGTGCCCACGCGTTGACATCGCTCATAGCGATCATATAAAGTACTTTAATTAATACACGTGGAACAACAGATGCTCCATAATCTCAAGATTTAATATATATTTAGTACAAGCCCCACAGGCAAACAAAAACAGCCCAAGTCATACAAGCTGCAGGCGATTGATAACCACAAATGTTTTACGCCATCATTAACACAATTTAGATCTGTCACGAGGCGGGCTGCTTTGAGGCTGACTGTCAACGACAGCCCGGGCTGAATGGGATTCAATATTATATTGTATGTAACAGAAAGATAGAGTTACTAGATAAAATAAACTTTCCACAGGAGAATCAAAATCTCGGAGGGTTTTTTTCTGAACTCAACGACGGAGGCGCTTAATCATTACTCCATAGACAGGCCTGTATAACAAAGGGTGCTGACAAAATGAGTTACTTCTCGGATTCAAGCCTTATGACCTTATGAAAACAGATACATCATGCTCATAGTTGAAGCTTTTACAAATTATAAGTATTGAATAATAAAAGGGAAGTTATAGTTAAAGAATATGGCATCAATAAAATAAAATCTAGTTATTTGACTCCTGTGTCGATTTCTCCCCCCCCTTTCCATTTGTGGATTGTGAGAAGTAACTCAGTTTGACAGCACCTCTCACAATTGGTTTAGAAAAGACACCCCCCCCCCTCGCTCAATATCTCCTTTTGTAGATTGCGAGAAGTAACTCATTCTGTCAGCACACCTCAATATAAAATGGGGCCTTTACAAGTACTGTCTGAACAGAAAGAAAAAAATATGGCCATAGATGCCAAAGTAATACCTTGATAGTCATTGAATGTTTACACACAAAGAGTCCCACAGAAATTGGAGGTGCATAATATGGTGATGAAGTAAAGATCCAAGATTCAGAAATGCCATGCTTGTAGTTTGTCTATCTTATCTGTGAGGGAATCTGGAAGAAAGAACAGGTGCAGGGTGCTCACAAATTCAAAATCGAAAGCCAGAATTCAAGAATGACGCACGCACGAACAAACGAACACACGCACCCACGCACGCTCGCACGTACGCACGCACACACGTACACTCACACAAACACACACTAACATACACACACGCGCGCACACACGCACATACACGCACACACGCACGCACGCACGTA
>NW_004798613.1:20521-23157 GCF_000002075.1 Aplysia californica | reverse complement strand
ACACACACACACACACACACACACGCATGCAAACACACACACGTACACACACAGATATAATAATATGAACACAGAGTGATAACTTACTGCTGTTAAAGCTTTTTGTTTCTTTGGAATTAATTTGAAACCTCACAAGTGACAAATAGTTCGAAGCACTTAGCTTCGAGATGGAAGAGAGCAAAGAAAAATGAATTTATAGTTAGTTATAGATTGTTTCTTTTTTTTAAAGTTTAGTTTCAGTAAATTTGTCGACCTTTGCAACACGAATTGGAAATATTGCAAGTGCTGAAGATCAAAGGTTTTGTTTTTTGTTTGTTGCGAGTAAGAGGGGCATACAAAGAACAAGAGGAGAGAAAAGGACAATGTAGGTTTGATTGGAAAAAAGAGCAACCCACAACAGAGCACCCACTAACAACTCACTGATTTAGATAGGGAAAACATGAGAATAAAACTTTACTTGGCATCTATGTTCTTTTCCTTTTTCAGGCATTTTGACGCTTGGTTCTCTACTAACAATTTTACGCTCTTCTTCTATAACACACTATACTTAGATTAGAACTTGAAAATCAGGAGCCCTAACTTAGGAATACAGGCTGCGTCCTGTAGCTCTGCTTTACGCGACATCGTAACGTATCTGATTGCTTCTTTCGAAACATGATCCTGAGACACAATACTTTGGCACGTTGTCTTTTTCTTTCCCTTTCTCTGTCTCCCCTTGCCTCCTCCCTCCCACGACCCACCTCCCCACTCGTTGGTCATTGTGTGAGGTCCTAAGAGGTGGCAGTTTCCCCTCCCACTTTTTCAGTCCACAACAATAAGACGTTGTGTCAACCACGATCTAAAAAGGGACCTAGCTATCTTCAACAGTAAGACGCCTCAGATGGAACGTTTAAGCTCTTAACTCGCAATCGGTCTTGCCCTGGACAGCTTCCCACGTGTCAACACGTCCAGCCATTCAAACCCCCTCAGACGGGGAACATTAGCGAGCCCCGAACTTAATTACCGGCCTTGACTCTGGAAAATGAAGTCTTCGCGAAGACCACCGAAGTCCATCTTCCAACTCTCTCGCACCCTCACAAAGGCCACCGGGAGAGAGGTGGGGTTTTCGCTCCGTGTACCTCAGCGCCACAGGAGTCCCCCTCAAGGGCTATTATGATTGCGTGATTGTCCATCTTAGTCCCAATTCATGTTAGTTTCGGCTTCAGTATTTCCCCAAAAGACCCCGTGCTTTAGTTACAAAATGGTCAATGGCGAGTTGTTTCGCTGGCTCTTTTGGGGGGGCTGGAGTCAGGTATTGAAGCAGATTTTTCACCGCAGTTTCGCACATTCGGCCAAGGGCTTGGTAGACAATTGAGCGATCGTCGTAATGTCCAACTGCAAGCAGAAATGATAATCGGAAGAGTTCAACAATATGGCGACACGCACTAATCAAGTGATTCAATTTCTGAGGCTTTTTCAAGTCTTGGCAGCTGAGTGGCCAAAGATAGGACAAAGCTCGCGAGCAGCGGGAGAATGTGTCATGAAGCAAGGAGGGAAGAACATGTGGGAAAATATCGAAGAAGGATAGGTGGGAGATGGAACATGTATGTGACGCTACTTACTTCCTCACTGACTTCCTGTCGTCTTTCTATGCCAGTTTGTCTTCCTCTGTTAAAGTAATTTTTTTCAGTTGAGACTAATATGCAGAGGGTGGAGTTTCGTATCCGAATAAAGATGATTTTTTTTAAATTTCAAAAGACACCCAGGAACATATTTTATTCTTTTCTGTAAGGAGTTCTGTCCAAAGAACAACAACAACAACAACAGCAACAACAACAACAACAACATCAATAACAACAACAACAAAATAACCAGTCAAGTGATATTTTTGTGTCTCACTAATTAAGCAAATAATTCCACCCTTTTTATTTTTAAATCGTCTTTCCACAATCTTTGTCCCAATTTGGATTATGATTTATGCTTTAAAGACATATTTGCGTCATATTTTTAGCTCTCTCTATCACAGAAGAATCTAGAGTTTTATTTGAAATTTCCACTTTCATTAACATTTTAACTTTGAATTTCCTTCTGTCGCAGATATGACAGACAGAGAAACTTTGAAAAGATCCAATGCAGGAAGTATCATTAGCCCAGTTGGTATTATACTGTACAGACACGCGAGCAAATCAGGTTGAAACCACAAACAACTCTTTCTTGAATTCGTTTCGTTGGAGTTCGCTTCATAAAGGTCTATTCCCATTGCTCTGTTCTATGAGACCGGTTGGGATTTGCCCCTTAAATGCCCGCACAGTGTTATTGAAAGGATTGTGTTATTCTATTACTCAAGAATAAGTAAAGTTGACTTGATAAAGAACTCATTTAACGGGAAACAGCCCTTCAAAAGAGGTTGTATTATTTTGTTATCTAAGAATAATGAGAGTTGACTTGATAAAGAGCGCTTTTTATCAGGGAACAGAGGAGAACAATTAGAGAAAGGCCAAGGAGAGAGCCAACACCAATGCCACCCACCAACCAATCGTGTTGAGAAAGACGAGAGAACCAGATTTTTTTTAAACGAAGGTGTTTTTACGCCCTAATCGATGCCATCATCATCATCATCATCATCATCATCATCATCATCATCATCATCATCATCA